>NW_020438905.1:662464-762034 GCF_000699045.2 Agrilus planipennis | reverse complement strand
CTACTAACCTATCTCGCCTATTTCTTATAGACTTCCATAGAGTCCTCTGTTCTCCTATTCTTTCTAATACCTCTTCATTTCTAACCTTCTCTATCCACGGTATCCTCACCATTCGCCTGTAACACCACATTTCGAACGCTTCCAACCTTTCCTTTTTCGCAACGACCACCGTCCATGTTTAGCACTCGTACAGCTTTGCGCTCCAAACATACACGTTTAACAATCTTACAGTGATGCTTATCGAAAAATTAACAAACGCGAAGTATCTTGTACTCATGAATGGGTGTCCTATATAGCTCTTTACATATAATATCAGATAAAAGGGCGCTTACAGAAGGAAAATACAAATTATACTAACATATCAGTAAATTCAAAGTAGGTAAATTAGAAACATATATTCATTAGTATCACTTTCTTAAATAGAGATATCACTTTGCATTTGAAAAGTCTGGGGGTCGTTCACCATCCGCAATTCCCCATTTAATGTGTTCTACAGCCTGGTTAGTATGTTAGAGAGGTAATTAAAACCGAAGTTTTATGTCACATTATCTTCAAGGAACTGTCTAAGTCTAGGTGGTCATAAATAGTATTGCACTACTCATGTGGTAAATATTCATTTCAACTCTGGACAGTGAACCAAAGTGTGTTAAAAGTTAAAATAATGTCATTAAAAATATGAATACATTGGAGGGAGAGGACATGCAATGCTAAGGGAGTCATAATTATAATTCTAAAAAAGACCCCCCAAGTCCCTGATCTCGGACAATCATTTCAAATCGGTGATATTTATGCGATACTGGGAAAGTATTCTTTACGTTTTCTGAAGAATTACGTAGACTTACAGTTAAGTTAAGTTCATTTTCATTAGACCAATTGAAGATGTTAGACAGGCTGCTCTGCAATTTGAGTACACCCTCTACCGAGAAAAATAAAGATACATTTTTCAGTCATCTGCCTAAAAGGATTTTTTGCGTGTTTGACTTAATGGAGATGATCAATAAAAATGTTGAAGAGAATCGGACCACAGCGTGAGCCCTGTGGAACCCCGGAGATGATGGTCTATTTTGTTTTTGCGAGAAAAACTCATCAGTTTTACTATAGGTACATATCTACACATTTAATTTCTTATTTATGTATATGTATTCTTGCTATACTTCAATTTTGAGTATATTACATCTCATAATAATTCAAGGACATAATACGAAAGGTATCAGTATAGTTCTGCTCTCCGTATGCCATCAAGTAAAACTAAATTATCCCGTAGGTATACTATATTTTGTAAACAATTTAACTTTAAATTATCATAACATTCCAACTATGCACCTATTTGCTAACAACCACCCACAGTTTTCTCCTAAAGTCCATTAAGTTAATTTGGGCATTTCAGAAATAAAATTGAATTAAGCTGAAACATCCCTTAATAATACCTTGACATAGCTCGCTTGAGTCTGTAGGTGTTTTAAAGGTCATTTAAGTGGTTCGGACTGTCAATAAAGGTGCATTTTGGAGTGATTTTTTCAGGTAGAGAATCCACCTGTGTGAATGTTGTTTTGAAAGACACCTGTGCTGTATACTAACCACAGGATATCGGCGCCACCACCCTCGGCGTTCCACAATACATGTCTCGGCTGTTGTGAACTTCATGCACCGAGATACCTTTATGGTGGACCATCCAACAATAAAGCCATTAGCAACAGGTACCTGCACTAAATCGAACTAAGTCGATAAGAAAAATATCACTGTCGAAAGATTTTCAAATATGTTGTATGCATTACATTTTTTTGTATCTACATAATAAAACTGGCCCCCCAAGAACTAGATAAAAGCATCGGATATAATGTATTACGTATAATAGTAGCATGGTCCATTTTCCCGACTGTTTCATTTTCCATTTTGTATGAAAGTTTGTTTTTTCTTTATGTATTAAGAAGCAAGTCAAATAATGATTACATTGGAATTCTTAATTCTAAATACAAAAAGCTCTGAATTTGTCTAACCTTAAATTAGCGAAATTCTAAACTGCTTTTATTTTTATTTGTTGCATAATTTGACAGTTCATAAACAATTTCTTTAATACAGACAGTATTGCTAAAATATACGTATTGTAGCTACTAGGTACATTGTAAAGAAACGCAAATAAGTTTTATGACATCTCTCCTACAATATTTTACCTTTATTATCATTATTAACTTTCAAAAATGTCGTATATATAAAGTAAATTTATTGTTTTTGACTTTCGTGACTGTCAACTATGCAGAAAGTGGTGAAAAAGGTGCGGTTTCTTTAAGAAGTACCTAGGTACTAAGGTGATCTTTTATTATACATATACATATACGCGAAGCATATCCAATACACATATTTAGTGAAATAGTAACTAACGATAAGTGTATGTTTTAGAATTTTGCGATTTATTATCATTATTATAACTAGTTCTTCCCCCTGCCCCCGGCCATTTTTATTGCTCCGTTATGACGTAGTGTCGGCCATCATTCTTTTCTAATTGTTGCAGTTGTCGGCCATCATTCTTTTTTAATTGTTGCAGTTGTCGGCCATCATTCTTTTCTAATTGTTGCAGTTGTCGGCCATCATTCTTTTTCAATTGTTGTCGCATTGTCACTGATGTCGGCCATTATGAGTTTTTAATATGCAACACATCGTACACGTCAGCATAAGAAATTACCGATACTAACTTTCATTTACGTAATACTACTTTGCCCTGTGCTGACAGCACTCATAATTTTTTTTATATATAATATTAAAGGAAAACATGTTTGATAGTATAGTTATTACCATATATACCAGGGATCACTTAACCTTAATTAGAAAGTGTTGATGGCATTTAGGGAAGAAGGTAGTTGTAAAATACAATAAATCCTAATTCGTATACCTGATTTCTGAATACTTTCTCCTAGGAGTATTCTATTGCTGAGTTTATGGTAGCATTAAAATGGTCTGTATATGTATCTAATGGAATTAATTCCTGGTAAAATCTCAGGTACCTACTTCTACTACCAAAAGTATGTGTACAATAAAACATTACCTTACTACCTAGGTAGATCTTAAAGGAACCGCGCCTTTTTTAAACTTCCCTCTGCATAGTTACACTGACGACTGAAGAATGTCTAAAGCAATAAATTACTTTATTATATACGACATTTTTGAAAGTTAATAATGATAATAAAGGTAAAATATTGTAGGAGAGATGTTGTAAAATTGATTTGCATTTCTCTAAGATATAGTACCTACAATACGTATCTATATTTTAATGATTACCGCCAATATTAAAAAAATTGTCCCATTTATGCAACAAAAAAGAATTTTAGAATTTCGCCACATTGTGGCTCGCGAACAAATCACAAATGGCCCGCGTAAACCAGTCTCAAAATTTTCTCCAATTTGAAAGGAAAACTTAATATTGCCTCCATAAGCTGTAAAGTAATTGTGAAACTAAAATTCAAACTCAATGAACTCCAAAATCAAAAAAACCTTTTCTACAGAAAAAATATATTCAAAGTCATAAATTTCTTCAGAAGAATTTGGACATGATTTCCGGAAATTGTTGCAAAAGAAACACTCCTGCAAAAGTTGACCTAGCCTTTCAAATTTTGTGAAAAAGTTTTCAATCTTAATTTTATGAATAATAAATACCGCGCATGTCTGAATAATAAAATATATGACCTAACACCCAGCATAAGAAAATTATTAAGACCAAAATAATGGCAGTAGATATTATTTATTTTACGACAATTAAATTTGCACAAAACAAGGTTTTAAAAATAGGAACCGTCGATGTCTCGTCAATACAATCGTCAGTTAAAAAGGTTGAACAGTAGGCGTGGGATAAAAGGTTAATAAATAATAACTTTACGGTTTTTATTATTGGAACTACTGAAATAAAAATTATGGAAAGGGTAGTGTTTCTGAGCTGTGGTAGTGCTATGACGTGGTAAATTGCACAATAAGTTAAAGATAGAGTTTTTCTTCATCACTTCAGATGAATTGAGCAAACCAATTATTAGATAGAGAGTCAAAATCCGCTTACGAAATCATCAGTGGCGTCAGCCTATGCAAGAAATTCACATCCAACTGATACAATGGAATCAATTAACTTTTTGTGTCCTGTATCAAGGATACACGTATTATATCAGCATGCACGATCGACAATAAATCGTTTACAATGCTGTTTAGTCATTGGCTTTGCCATCTACCAGTCGTGACCGACCAAAAAATGTGTTTACTATGAAATTTGAATCGCAAGGACCGATCGTGGTGGCCTGGAGCCTGGAACTAATCTTTATTGAGCGCTCGAAATAAAGAAAAAACTGAAGCAAGTTACAAATGAATATGGGAAAACAATTATTAAAGTGATGTGAAATAAGTTTCGGTACAGAAGTTTTTTGTAGAACAATTAGCTTAACTTCCCATGCGTCATAAATATTAACCAGTATTGTACAGGGGAGGATGCAAAAAAGGGCGGAAGAACTATTAGGGGAAGATCAATTTGGGTTTAGAAGAAATAGAGAAACGCGGGAGGCCATTCTGGCTTTACGAGTAACAATAGAGAAAACGATAGAAAAAGGAAAGAGTGCGTACATAGGATTTGTAGATTTAGAGAAAGCTTTTGACAATGTTAAATGGGACAAGATGTTAAATATACATACTTAAAAATGTAGGGATGAGTTACAGAGATAGAAGAGTGATACTTAATTTGTATAAAGAGTGATAGGTAGTTATAAAGCTGGAGCTGCAACGTAGAAAAGTAAATATTAGGAAGGGAGTCAGACAGGAATTCACACTGTCACCGGTACTTTGCAATCTATACATCGAAGACGCGATCAATATAATTAGACAGTATAACTGTAGGGATAGATATACAGGGGCAAAGGATAAATATGCTTAGATTTGCAAATGATAGAGGTAGACCTAGATTAGATTATTGTTCGCAAATAGTTAAGGGTGTGGATTGCTCTAGTTTTGGGGAAATGCGAAGATTAGCTCCGGATATGAAAGAGTGAAGGTGCGTGTCCAACCAGTCTTGGGACTGACGACCTTATGATGATGATGAGAGATGTTTTTAATTCGTTTCAAACCTTCGACACACGTTAATCAAACTTTCTCAAATGATCCAAATAGTGTGATCAATTACTGTACATTTCTACTTCAAACATGATTCAAGTAAATCATAAATCAACATGAAAAAGTGGAAAATCATAACTAATAGCTTAGTTGTATTGATTTTATTGTAGAGGATCTGATATCTGATAATTATTAAAGAGCGAAAGCTTCAGTACATTGGGCAGGCAATGACAGGAGAGCGTTAGGGAAAAAGGAAAAAGACAAAAGATCTGTGGGAATACGGCCGAAATAGTGGCTTAAAGATCTGGAATCCAGGTAACGCTTCGATTGGACGAGTTACCGAGTTACCATGGTATCAATTCTTTATCTGACTGAAATTTTATATTAACCAAAAAACAGTTACGTAATTTACTTTCTTCATATAAAAGCCTATTCTTTAATTCGATATACTATATTTGAAACGCTGTTTTTACAAAAATCCTTATTTATATTACTAAACCATTTTTCAAGTAGTAGTTTGTTGAAATACCTACTTCAGTTTAAGAAATAAATAAATATAAATAATAACATTTGAAGTGTACTTCTTACTAGTAATGTTAACATGCAGAAGGATTCTAATTTATAGCCACTGAGATTACTAATTAATTGGGTAAATTAAATAATTAATCAGGTTTCACAGTGTAAGACCCAACACTCTATGAAGTGTTAGTCTTTAATCATGTATTTATTGCGTGAAGGAGATATGCACGTACCTATAGCTCAGCATTTAAAATCATAAAATGTTTCTTAACACACGTAACATTTGATGGCTATGATCAATGAGAGTTAAGGTCGGTCAGATCAAAATTAAGTGAAAGTCCGCGACCTGACTAAGCTAAATAAGCGTAATAATTTGTCAAGATTACTATTACTTTTTGCGATTATCCGGCAGCTGCGTGGTTTCAACTGTAGAAGGCGGATTTGCTAATTAGTGTTAAGTCTTGAGAAACCCAGTCAGCCGCTCACCAGATCTCGCAGGTGTTCGCTCAATCGTTGTTTCTTCACTGCCTACGTTTATTATAGGTTCGTTCGACTTTGGTACCGTTCTATGCCGTTTTTTACACTCTTTTTTGCTGTACGTTGTACTTAACATCAAGAGAACGAAACTGTAGCCAAATACACTGATACGATCAACGAAAAATACCGGACAAATGTGGGCTCGATTTTCGCGCCGAGGATCCGTCGTTATACATAAATTAAAGCCGATTTTCAGGTACCAGATCCTTTTCGTAGAGCATATACGTACACGTGGAGTACTAATGCATCTTTAATTAGTACACGTCTGATTCGATAGGTAGCGCTAGTCAGTCTTAGTACGTCTTATTGCTGTCCGACAGTATCAATTTCAGTGAACGGATACATCGAATCTTAAATATAAAATAAATAATAATTATTTAAGGTCCTTTTTGAACGGTAAACATATAAGCTGTAGCAGACTAATTATGAAATGTATTCTGACTTCTATTTTGAGATTGCCTGAGAGTTTGGTAAAGGTTTGGGTAGGTTTGGTTGGAGTGTTATATTGAAAGCAATCACCACAGTGCGTTTTCACTAATTATTTGTATTCTGTGCAGACTTCTAGAAAAAAGTAAACTATTAGACTGGTAAACATGAGAAACGGTTTTCTCCAACAGGAATATGTTTCAGCATGCTTAAATATTAAGAAAATTAATCACGAAACAGACAGTTTGGATTATTATAATATATTTGATTTTCCAAAAATGAGCAGATAGTGTACAGTCATGACGATCTCGTCGAATTTCTGGCGAATTGAAATTGATATCGAAGCTTTTAATTATTCAAACTGTTCACCTTGTGATTTACATGATCCCTGTGGTGAATGTAGTCTGCCTTTACTATCGGCAGAAGGTATAGAAATATGTTTTGATCGATTTGATTTAAAATTCATTTTTTTTACTTTCGCTCTATGAAAATGGCAGATGGTATAAAGTTAGCGAAACATCAACATCACTTATTCTAAAGCGATTTCAAACCTCTACAGAGAGCTACGTTTCACATAAAACTCTTAGTTATTCAGGATCTATAACGATAAGACTATACAGGAATATTAGAGGAATATAGGTATTGTCCATGTAATATCTCTGAGTATTGTACATCTACAGTTTATAGAAAAGTATTTTTGGGTCCCTAATTGCCAGATAGTTCAAACAATGACAAGGGATGAAAATGACAAGGAAATGTTATAGCAATTGAAAAATGAAAATTTAACAAATGCTTATCTTTTATAATTTAACACAATTGCCATTATTCACCCACTGTTTTATATTGTCATTTTGTATTACTGATCGTTGTTGCCAATTCTACATAACATTAAAAGATTACAGAAAATAGTAATTATTATATTATGTTCTGAACAAATACCATCCTTATATTGATTATACGATATTTGCCAGATTATTTATTCCATAATGGATGGACAATTCCTGACACTTAGAAAAACCTTTTACTTTAGTTTAGTTTAGAATCTGCAAATAGTGTCTCTTAATTTACAATTAAATACATTTTGTTTATAAAAGTTTATAATGTTGTGACAACCATGCTCAGAATACAATAGGTTCAGAATGCCATGGTCGTTATGGTACTTATCAATTCACGCATTTGCGATCCGTGCCGCGCGTCGAACGCGAACTAGTTTTGTCAGTTAGTAGCTTTTACAAAGAAAAAAAAAAGAAGGAACGAGGCTTATCAATATTCATTAATGATGTTTCGCTATCGTATGCATTTGGATCAGCAACTCATTAACGAAATCGAGAACAGACCGATATTGTGGGACAGGACGTTATTTGATTACAGACGAACATCTTTGCGTGATTTGGCTTGGAAGGAGGTCTCCCGTGTCTTACAGATAAGCAGTGAGTACCTTTATTATGTCTACTTACCTGCCCACACACTCGCGCAAATGGTTATTTTATAGTGCTGCACGGTTTACTTATCATATTTATTATAACAATGGTATATATGCATTACAGGAGCGTCATATACCAAGCAACTTTTAATAATAATAATGCGAATGTGAATGCAACATGTGAAAATTTCCACTTATTTCTTGGTTGGTGCAACATGTAACATTTTGTAATATTCAAGAAATAAAACCATCTTGCGTTTTAATGTTTCAATTTATTTTAAAACACTATTTTCAAATTGGTAAGATGAATTTACCTGGGATGACATTGAAACGGGAATTACAACAGTCCAATAAATACTCATAATTTCCCTTTCAATGACATCCCAGGTAAATTTATCTGCCTATTTGAATAAATGTTTCTCTCGCATATAGATTTAGTGGCCAAGTACTCTTGAAGAAGGTCTAAAAAGCCGAGACAATTTGTAGAGTAAAACTCTAAATAAATTTAAGCATTAAAAAGCAAGCTATTTCTTTAATAAGTTAAAATTTGCCAAAATCCTCTCGATTCATATGATTTAATGCTTATCCGAGTTGTTGGTGTTCGGAATGCTTTTAATTATTTATTATTTTAAAGAAATGGGGAATGTTCGTACGAAATATGTATGACACTGATAAAAAGTTATCTAATGAAATTTCATAATATTGAGAAGTGATATATAAATTTAGAAAAAGTTGTTGTATTGTAAAAAAACCTAAAAAAAGTATATAAAAATCATTTTAAAATTTCCATATAGATAAGGTTATGCAATTTGGTGAGATAAACAATTCGTTAATTAAAAGTACTTGAGACAATGTTTTTTTGTTGACGTTGGCAGTGATTACAAAGTCTAATTAATTTAATGCAGGTAATATTGCAAGTCATACCATACTCGATCTGTTGTATTATTTTATTTACCGATTTGTACTGGTCATAAACTGAGTTTATTTAACATAAAAGTTAGCACTGAATGTGTATATTTGTGTATGTAAGTGTATACAAATAATAAAGATGTAAAGTTCGTTTTTGAAAATATCGAAAACGTCAATAAAGTGCCTATGGGTTATATGGTATTTTGTTGTGGTGTGGTGGCCACAGGTGTGCGTGTCTAATGGTGAATGAGTCGTAAATAATAACCATGACCATAAAATTCTTGGTCTATTTACTACATCACTACTTATTTAAAAACCGCTTATCGGGGCATATTTATTGTTTCGCAAATGGACGCAGCAATAATAATATATTTAGTCATTTACTTTATTTTATCTGCAGGTTCAGAGTGTAAACGCAGATGGAGAACGTTGCGAGATTCGTTCGTTAAATATCATAGATCCAGACACAATGAAGGAAGAGGAAGTGATCCAAGCAGGAAGAGGATGTGGATATTTTATGATATCATGTCATTTTTAATTCCGCACATCGATTCGAGAGAGTAGGTTTTCTGATTAACTATTATCTAATAAAATAATTCGAAGTGTATTCTGTCGAAACTGACAGACGCGGATCGCGATTTCGATCTTTTTGGATCTCATCAGCGCGTTGCAGGCAGCTCCGATAGAACACAGACCAACTTTTACCTGCTGTCTCAACAGTGTGTTTTAGAAAATACTACAAATGGTGCAGTAAACGCCATATGTAACACGATGCTACATTTTAGGATTACGTATGCTCGAACAAGGTCCACTAGTGTGGATATCTACTTGCTGAAAACGAATCCCGGTGTAACCAACCTCAACGTGATAGGCACGTTAGCTTAATCGAATAAAATAATTCGAAATGGTCTGTATTCTGTCGAAACTGCCAGACGCGGATCGCGATTTCGATCTTTTTGGATCTCATCAGCGCGTCGCAGGCAGCTCCGACACAACACAGACCAACTTTTACCTGCTGTCTTAACAGTGCGTTTTAGAAAATACTACAAATGGCGCATTAGACGCAAACGAGGTTGGTTACGCCGGGATTCGTTTTCAGCAAGTAGATATCCACACAAGTGGACCTTGTTGGAGCATACGTAATCCTAAAATGTAGCATCGTGCTACAGATGGCGTTTACTGCACCATTTGTAGTATTTTCTAAAACTATTATCTAATTAATTAAAAAGTTACTGACTGCAATCAAACAGAAAAATTGAGAAGTACCAAAAGTATTTGGGTAGGTACCTAGCAGTAGCTATGCACCACCATGCTTAATGGTCCTCATTCTAGAGGGTTTTCCATTAAATACCACCCTCACCAAATCCCGTTGAAGAAGTCGTTTAAACACAACTAACGAAATTTTAATTTTTAGTTAACGGATTTTTAACGAGAGGGTTGAGTTGCAGCCGTTGAAACGAGCCTATAATGTTCATAAACTCTAAAAGTCTACAATGGAATACGAACTTTTACTTCTTTAAAATTTTAGAAAGAAATTTCTTGTATTGTATTTGGTCCAGTTCTCATTTAAAGTGTCTTACGGTATTACATTTTGTTCTATAGATCTAGTGCAATAGACCACCAAGAGAATGCTGACGATACAGATTTTGAAACCTCAACGGGATACAGAGATGCAAAAACTGAATCTTTATTAGAAAGAAACTTTGAATCGGCCGAATCTTCCAGTAATCGCTTCGATGTGGATGATTATTCTACAGATGGATACGGTACTAATGAATCTTATTCACCAAAAGAGAACATCTCTAAATATCTAGACGCGGAAGAACAATTTCTAATAAGTTATGCACCAGTATTGAAACGCCTGTCTCCTCAAAAGAACGCTCAAGCGAGATTGAAGATACAGCAAATCCTTTACGAAATTGAATTTGAAGAAGATCTATGAACTGAACAAAAGGATCGTCTACTACTTCATTTTGTGCTAATACAATTGTGAAATTTCATTTAAAAATGCAATATAACATTTTACCTAACAATAAAAGAGAAATCTTCATTTGATACATTTCCTTTAGCTTTGTTATATACAAAAATCCTTAATAAAAATCAAAAGTATTCAGTTAATTTGCAAATATTCTGAGCGATTCAATTTGTTTTTCATCTTTGAAGAAATGTGAGCTTCGCATACGACATATTTGTAGAGTGTTTTATACTTTTTTGAAAATAATTTATTGGAGTGCATATACCTATGTTTTATTTGTTGAAAGTATATGGTGGTATAGCATATCATAGTCTGTTGTCGCTTTAAAAACATTTAAAAATTTCCCCTTAATACAAGAATCAAAATTTGATCATTATATCAATCACAAGTTCGGAAAGCAATTTCTAATTAAGATTAACATTTATTATTAAAGACATACTGCTTAGGTGTTTCCAGAGTATGGAACCTGAACCCCTAACCTACGAGTTTGCTCCGTGATCAAGTCTTATTGATTTCAATTTCGGTATAAGAATAAAGACAATTTTTAACATTCCACCAAGTGGCATGGCCTAGAGGTTTAGTGCATTGCTTAGCATTCGGGAGGACGCCGGTTCGATTCCGGGTCCGTCTGCCTTGCTCCAAGTTTTTCTGTGGTTTCCTTGGATCACTTAGTCAAATGCTGGGGTTGTAATATTGCATAGATAATCTGTCTTCATTTCGTTCCTCTTGTCTCTCTTACCCGAACCACCACCTACCCATTCCAAACGTTGTATCTAGAGACAGTTCAGAATGTCATGAACCTTTAGTTTGGGTTATGCAGTGACAAAATTCCTGTTGTTCTTCGTTTTTTACCTCTTAAAAACATTGGTCATCACTGGTTACAGCTTATTTGGAGCTCCATTTCTGGTTATATACTTGCGTCTGCCTCACGAGCATGCGAAGTTTCATGAGATTGTGAACTACCTCTATTACAGATACAGAAGCTAAGTGTGCATGTAAAAATGCAGTCGCCACATTGTGTATAATAATGAGTATGATGTTATTTCCACAGTTATTGCGTGCGTGTTTTTGCGATAATTGGATTATAATTAAACGTTGTGTTATGCAGAACTAAAATTTGTTTTAATGTTTATAAATAGTTTACAAGGCCGTTTTACTGACACGGGCATGTAGGTAAACTGCTCCATAAATTAACTCCATACGTGGAAATTTTCAAAATATATCACATGTGCTGTTGTTTCAATGAATTAATTGGCTCACACACATTTGTGTGAAAAGCGTCGACGTTAAATGCAGGAGAAACAGAGAAAGTCGTAACGCATGTTGAATATTTTACACGCAACAGTGAATTTGAGCGTCTGATGTAAGGGTTGAAATTATAACACAAGATCGATAGTCATAATTAAATGTTATCATTTAGATACAAATGATCTATTGATTGTTGATCGATGTACTGAAACCGGCAAATTAAATGTATCGAAAGATGGTAATTCTAATTAATCCCCTAATACTAATACTGACGATTAGAAAAACTGCAAAAAGATTTCTACAGCATACAGTTCCCTTTTGAATACTCAGTAGTTGTAAAATGAAATCAGTTCAAGGAAAAGATCGCACTATGAGAGCTTTGTTATTATATATTTTTGTTAAATGGTATAGTACTCCTAGACAAAAATTTTCAGTCTCTCAAAGTCTTTCAGCGTCTCTCACAGTCTCTCAGTTATTGCCTAGGTGTTTTTATGGATCTCTCACAGTATCTGTATGAGAGACTCGAACGATAAAATTGTTAACTCAGAGATTCGAGTCTCTCACAGAGAGACTGAATGAATAAAGCTGAAAAATTGAAAGACTCGAGTCTCTCGTAGAAAGACTGGGATCTCTGAAATATGTTGAACTTTTAACCATGTCTATCGAGACACCACTTATTGAGAGATACAAGTTTCTCGTTCAGATATTCGAGTCTCTCGTTCAGAGATTCAAGTCTCCCGTTCAGAGACTGGATGCGAAAAGATCTCTCTATGAGCGACTCGAGTCTCTCGTTCAGAGATTCGAGTCTCTCGTTCAGAGACTGGATACGAAATGAGGATCTCTCTATGAGCGACTCGAGTCTCTCGTTCAGAGACGCTAAACAGTTTTTTTGACAGTCTCTCAGTCTCTCGACAGTCTCTCTCAGCGACACCAGAGAGACTCGATGAGAAACGGAGACTCGAGTCTCGCTTTCAGAGACTCCGAGAGACTGAACATTTTTATCACGGGACATAAGGATCATATTCAATCTCCAAAGAAAGTTCCCTATGGAATCTGCAAGGGTATTAGTGTAGATTTAGGTATCTTCAAGACAACATTAGTAGACCTTCTTGAGGATTATCCATAAAATACGTCAATCAGAATTTCACCTTTTGAAACCGTCTCTTCCCCTTCGTCACACTGAGTCACACATTCAGCGATCTCCCACCAAATATTACGTCACAAAAGCGTCTACACCTTCCCTATGAACGATTTTGTGTAAAATTTTAAGAACTGCAAGGTGAAGAACGTCACACTTCCTTAGACCCTCCTCCTTGTCATATATTATCGCGTTAGTCAATACCAATTCCTCTCCCTTATTTACGAATGTATTTTATATACGATTCCTTGGAAGATTCATCGAATTCTCTCAAGTTTTATATCAAATCATTACAATTTTAATTTATCTATCATGTTTTAAATCCATTCGTTATAAAACAAGCTCTAAGTATACTAATACTAATTTGCTCTACATATAGCTTCAATTCGCCTTGATCAGTAAACGTACCACCCCTGTATGCTACGTACTATTTCCCGTCCTTGCACATGCCGATGCGTATCCTACAATAATTTCTTGCTGATCGACATTAAAATTGAATTAGCATTTAAATTAACATTATGCAATAAATTTAACACCTGTTGTGTTTATGCATGAAACAGATTTTCTTTAATTGCTAATTAAAACGAACTCATTCCAAACCAAAATAATTCATAGTCTATTTTGCAACATTATCATTTTTTTTCGTTTTTGTTTTTAAAAGGAATGTAATGTTTATTATACATTTTGAAAATATTAAAGTGCAGAAAAAGAACAAAATACTACTTTTCAAAAAACCGAACACGTACTGAAGTAGGGGAGTGGGGAATGTGATCCTCTCGACCTTTCGAAGAGTCTTTGCCAGCATTTTCGTTTTAGGAGCTGGTTTATTCGGGAAATTCGACTTACTGTAGCTAGTAAATATTTATTGCAAATGACTATAAAAAGGTTGGTAGGACACACAGACATGAACAGTTGGTTGGAGGAATTTTAAAACTAACATCAGGTGGCAGAAGAAAACCTAGATTACATTACTTACTGCTCCCAAACAGTAAGAATGTAGGTTGTTCTAGTCTTCGCGAAATGCTTAGATTTTCTCATGATAGAAGGCGCTACTGCCAAATAATATATATTTGTAACAGTGGAATTATTGAATGACCGAAATCATTCAGCAAATGTAACTGACAATGACTTTTCCACGGAACTGTCTTTTTATTTAGTCCGTCTCATATGTCTCTCATCCCAAGCACCAACCACATAGGATTGTTAGGTAATCCATCTGACGATGAAAAGGTTCTTGTTATCGACTAACCCTTTATTAGCTATACGAATAAATAATCTTATGTTTTATTATCAGAAGCAGCTAATATAATATGAAGATTGGAAAAACTTTGGCGGTTGTTGTAGAACAAACAGAACAGCTCAAAACCCCAACGCCAAAACACGACACTGTAGTTGTCGCCAAAACACGACACTGTAGTTGTCGGACAACTACAGTGTCGTGTTTTGGCGTTGGGGTTTTGAGCTATTCTGTTTGTTCTATAAGCTAATATAAAACAAGCGATAGCTATAGTAAATATCTTTTGTACGTCTCCAAATTATTACAATAATGTAACAACATAGAATTGTTAGATCAATATATCTTTTGTGATGTGTGAAATACACTGCATACCTACAACATATGTACCAATAAACATACGCAATAGGTGTTAGGTACTTGCTTTTAGTAAGTAACGTCGTCGTTACTCAAAACCTAAACAGAAATAGAAAAAGTTGCAAGGTAACCTGGCAGGCAATTAATTTTTTAGTGTTTGCACGTGGTAACCAATTTTCGAACCGAGTGACGTTACAGAGAGCGTGTCCTTCAAGACCATTTACATACTTACGTAAGTGGAACTTTTAAGTAGTTTAATGCGCGAGCACTGAACACTTTTATAACTAGAATGTTGTAACTTTCTTATTGTTGTTATCAGGTCGGCAGTAAAACTAAGGAAACGTTGTAAAATATGCGTAAACAAGAACCCCACATATGCATATATACACTCATGTAAAAGTAGTTAAAACATTTACTCACACGAAATGAGTACTTTTCATTGGAATAGAAATAAATACATTTTTTAAATTTTATGATCATAATAATGACATTTCAGATAGATTTACACATATATGTACTAAAGGCGCGTTGATAACGAAATATAGGGATGTTCTGTTAAAAGTTATCGTGTTGCATGAGACTCGTGTTAACCGACAGGTTTTTCCCAGAGGTTTAGATCATTGCTAAGCACTGGGGAGTACCCCGTTCTAGTCCGGGTTCGTCTGCTTTGGTCGAAGTTTTCCTGTGGTTTGCTGGATCAGTCAGGCAAATGTTGGGCAGTGATATTCCACAAATAATCTTTCACTTTCTTCATTTCGTCCATCTAGTCTTCCTCACCCCAACAATTCCCACGATTACTAGCAGGAGGCTAAAGAAGAGCTTTCGCACTACCCTCTGACGTAGCTCGGAGGGACTGCCCAGCCACTAGTATTGTTTTCGTTTTTGAAAGTTAGTGTATTACACACCAAGGGAAGAAAATACGGTATTCTCGGGAGGGGCGCCATACTTTCTTCAGGACGATACGATTTATTACTATACCTACCCCTGCGCTGAAGGTACTGTTTTTCTGATTTCAGAGATAAGAGCGCAACAATATCTCCTCGGTTAGAAACCGCATTTACTTATTAGGAAACGATTTTCCACGTGGAAATCTGAAAACACCTTTGTCACTGAAGGATGACAATAGATTCAGTCTGTTGGTGACTAACAGCCATAGACAGTCTCTCAGAGTCTTTCAGCGTCTCTGAGAGCATCTCTCACAGTCTCTCAGTTATTGCCTAGGTGTTTTTATGGATCTCTCACAGTCTTTGTATGATCGACTTGAACGCTAAAATCATTAATTCAGAGATTCGAGTCTCTCATAGAGAGACTGAATGAATAAAACTGAAAAATTGAGAGACTCGAGTCTCTCGTAGAAAGTCTGGGATCTCTGATATATGTTGAACTTAGAAAATTTTAACCATGTCTATNAAATTGTTAATTCAGAGATTCGAGTCTCTCATAGAGAGACTGAATGAATAAAACTGAAAAATTGAGAGACTCGAGTCTCTCGTAGAAAGTCTGGGATCTCTGATATATGTTGAACTTAGAAAATTTTAACCATGTCTATCGAGACACCACTTATTGAGAGATTCCAGTCTCTCGTTCAGAGACTGCATACGACATGAGAATCTCTATGAGCGACTCGAGTCTCTCGTTCAGAGACGCTAAACAGTTCTTTTGACAGTCTCTCGTCAGTCTCTCTCAGCGACACCAAAGAGACTCGATGAGAGACGAAGACTCGAGTCTCGCATTCGGAGACTCTGAGAAACTGAACTTTTATTTCGGGAGAGACATGCTTTTATTTTATATTATATTTTTTATCGTTATTCCAGGTAGTAACTCTCCTTCGTACGTAAAATCTATTGCATTATTTCACTCCTCAAATCGTCGTGGTTCAGGCGCCACCATAAGAAGATTTACTTCAAAGGTTTAGCGTTGGCGTTTGGTGCGCGCATATCCGAGTGGACGAGGATATTGTGACAGAGTGTTGTCGTTCTTGTATCAGCATTCAGCGGTAACTTACAAGCAAAGGTAAACTTGACAACAAGCAAACCAAAGTCAGTCAAATGTAGTCGAATCGGAGCCAAACAAGCTATAACGTACGCTATGTATAATACGTTGCGTTGGCCGTAGTACAGTACGTGGCCAGCGTACCTACAGGTAGTTTGGTTTTGTAGATGTTTGTGGTTGCGGAATGCAAGGAGATTAGAAACGACGGCGCCAGCAAGTCTGGCGCACACCTGCATCCATGCTTCTGCTCCGCTGCGGCTTGAACGGACTTATAGACTGGCCACCGTGTGAACCGTCGCTGTCGCGCTGTGGTCGCGGGCGGCCGCGGGCATTATAAATCGGAATAACAACGTAACGCAACAACCCACGGACGGATCACGAGATCACCCACAACATCTCGACCAAACAAGCTCAACGTTCTCTGTGCCCTCGATAACTCTACAAAAACTTAACTACGAATGGGACTTGTCTGTGCACTTAAAATAAAACAAACCATTATAGGTAATACATACATACAACCCAAACTATCGTTTTTCCATCTAAAAAGCCTTAAATGGTAATTAGATTATGGGTCAGGTAGTTGGGTTTATCACTTTGGAAAATGTTATTGAGGATTTAGTAGGTATGGTGATAGCCTTGATGATGGGACGAGGGTGGTAGGAGTGGAGGGGTAGTAGGTACTAGAAGGCCCAGTGACTTCACCCCAATTGATAAAAAGTGGTTATCGTGGAGTGAAGGCGGGGGAGATATGGGCTAAAAGTAAAATGAGATATGTCTGGATGTCTAGATGATTGATGATGGGACGGGCGCTAGGAAGGTGGTGGAGAGGGAGTAGGGAGAGGTCCAAGGACATTGATAAGTCCGTGAGCAGAGACCGGGGAGGTGGAGGCTAAAAGTGAAAATGGAAAATGTCTAGATGATAGGACAGCGGGAAAGTTGTGAAAATTCCTCCAACATCGTGGAGGCACATGTGAACACATCATTTTCATTTTTAGGCTCCATCTTCGCTACCACTTCACGGTTCCCCATATTCAGGCCTATTTGGTGGTTCAATAAAAAAATTATTACCGTTTTTGGTTCGTTATTTTCTAGAATTGCTAGTAAATCAAACTTTTTTAATAACGGAGCAATTTAAAATTTTAAATATTTTTAACAAACTGTTCAATTAAAACTGATTTATTTCTTTTTAAATGGCGAATTATAATGGAAAAACCTTAATGAAATTTCCATGAGTTCCCACGACCACGATATGACACAGGGTAAAAAAAGGGATTTAGGATTTTGGCATAAAGGACTCTCGATGACTCGATCTGACACTCGCAAGATAGATTTGTATAACAAGTGTAAAGAACGCGAAACTTAATTGATTAATATTAATATTGGACAAATAATTGCTTGTTAAAATTAGCAATAATTACGTATGAGGTGTAACGATATTATGCTCTTTTATTGATCGCTTTACTATAATAAATTATGGTCAAAATTCCAAATGAAGAGAAAGTAATACCTATTGAATTTTACATGTAGACACTAATCTGAAATAGATAAACAAACCAATTGAAATAAACATCCACAAAAATTGTATTAATAGTAGACAAACGTTCAACCGATTCTATATGTAGCCATTTGTATCTGTTCAAGTTTAAAACATATAAATACTATTTATATCTATCGCAGTTTGTACAAAAAGAGGGGAAATGTACAACAATAGTGAAATTTTCTTTTTCGTTTAAACTTTCCGATAAACATATTAGTGTTCTATATACGATATTATCAGAGTATGAAACGGTAAAGCAGAATTGTAGTAATTGTATGTACATTTTGAGGCTTCAAATCCCTTCGAGGAAATTTAAGTTTCCATGGAAACGCTCGTAAATCGCTTTAGCTTCCTGCCAGAAGGACTCTATTGGTCTGAAGAGCAAACATGGCTGCTGATCGATGAAAATTCCAACCCCTAAAAGCAAACGAATTTTCCGACCCTGGCTCTCGATTCTAGTGTCCATGTAATATGGATAAGTCAGAAGGGCATTTAAAGATTGCTATTACAATTTTATACTAATATTATGAGAGTGATGTTTCAAAGAAACCGAAATACAATATAGGAATAAGTTTGAAAATATTCCAATAAGATTAAAACGCCGATAGTTAATAACAAAAAAAAAACAGTTTGTAAAGAATTTAAGGTCTCTTGAATACCAAGTAGGTACTAATTTTGTAGACCAACGAGAAAATACGACAGTTTCTTTGTTACAAATTTAAAAAACATGGTTTTTAATTATTATTTTTTGTTTATGGCGAATCTTACCGTATTACTTTCTTAATTAAGCTGATAAATATCTAATTATGGTAATAAAAGTCGCAGGTAATTCAAGGATTACATAAAAAATAACAAACGTCAATGTTAATTTAATTGCTTTTGACGTGTTAATTGAGAATAATTAATACGTGCATAAAATTACAAATGCGTAAGGAGTCTGGAAATTTTAAAATAATTATTTAACAAACAGTGTGTTTCTTTTGTAATTGACTGATTGTCATTTAAAATATGAAGACCGGAGTCAAGTTCTTTATAAGATAGATACTTTTTATGGTTGAAATTCTTGGAATTATCGTTATATAGCTAATAACGAAACGAAATTCGCAACTTCCACATTTGTATTATGATAATTGCTGAAGGAAAAGCCTGTTTGCTAAACATGTCGTGTGAAGTTCATACAAGTACCTTTTAATAAGACTTTTTTATTGCAACAATTACATTTCTGTGTTTTTTTTTTAGATGTATGAATATTTATATGTAAATAAAGGTATTAGCAATGTGTACATCAATCACAAAAATGGTTGTTACGTTTTACTTGAAAGTTATTTTAGCTAGTCGCTTCATTGATTAGCCCATACAAGCAGTCAGACAGACAGACAAATAAAATCCTAACTGGAGATGGGCCAGGTACTCGGTTTGGATCCAGTATCCGACAAATTCGGCACTTTTGTTAAGATCCGGCTAGCTACGGGATAATGTCGGTTGTTTCTATTTGATGACTTTTAGTGATTATAAACATTATAGGCTCGTCTCAATGACTTCAAATCAAGCCTCTCGTTGAAAATCCGCAAACCAAAAATTAAAATTTCATTGGTTTAGTGTTTAAACGACTTTTCGAAGGGGAATGTTCTTTGGGACGTTGGTGATGGTTGAAAGGAAGGAAAACCCACCAGAAATAAGACTTGAACTATTAACCATAGTGGTTAATGCTACGAACTCTTCTACATGTCTGTAAAATCTCATTGAAATGGTAATTGTTAAGGCCGAGGGGGAAGATATTAATCAGTATCAGTATTTTCTGCTTATAGAAAACACATAGTGACACACAGCTACTTAAAATAACTTTCTCGAAATAAAATTCTGAACTTGAAAGTTAATACACAAACAAACTTGGCTTTTAACTGTGCGATAACTAGAAGTCTAAACAGTGAAATATTTCTCGCTTCTAAAATTTTAGTGATCCTGTAGTTTTCGCGCCGCTAAAATTTTGCTGCTCAGACTGACTCACTGAAGTTTTAGTTAGCCGTTTTTCATAAACAATGCCTAGGGTCTAGGGACCCAGACAGAATTTAAAGTAACGATTTATCCAAATTGGTTGTGGGATTTGTTATACAGATGTACATCATATAATATAATATTAAGTCTGCATACATACAAATGCTTTAGATACTTTACTTACTTCGCTTATTCAGAGTTCGTATAATTCACTTATTATTGACAAATGCATGACCGAGTCTGTAGTGTGATGTATGGATAATGCAGCCATTGTGCCAGTTACGCCGTCTGTCTGGATAGAACAAACTGGGTATCGTGGCTTGCACGTGTCCATCGGGGCTGTCTCATTAAGCTAACGAAGACACGTGCATGGCTGCATTAGATGGCACGTGCATTTGTTCATTAAAGCAGTAACCCAATATATTGGAGCATTTCACCAATTTTCGAAGTGTATTTTTACGCACTAAGATAAAAATTCACATTTATATTAAATGCAGCTCATTTTTACAAGGAAAACCTTTATAAAAATGTTATTTAGGAATGGAAACGTTTTATTTCAAAATATTTTTCGATAAAATGTAAAATGAATGAAGTATTTTATTCGTAAATCGAAGGTAAACGCGTGAAAATAGTAGAGTAGTAAAATTAAAAAGATTTTATATTATCTACTTAGAGTCCTTAAATTTTGAATCTATTGTATAGTATTCATCATCATCACAAGGTCGTCAGTCCTAAGACTGGTTGGACACGTACCTCCACTCTTTCCTATCCTGAGCTAATCTTCGCATTTCCCTAAAACTAAAAAAAAAAACTTTTGGGTGTTTCATTCCCACCAGCCAGTAATGCTGGTGGGCGGGCAGTCCCTCCGGACTATGCCGGAAGGTAGGGCGGAAGGCCCTCTTCAGTCTGCTTTCAGGAATCGTGGGAACGGGTGGATGGTGGTTCGGGTGAGAAAGATGAGACGGACGAAATGAAGACAGAAGAGAGTGAAAGATTATCTGTGGAATATTACTGCCTCAGCATTTGCCTAAGTGATCCAAGAAAACCACAGAAAAACTTGAACCAAAGCAGGCGGACCCGGAATCGAACTGGCGTCCTCCCGAATGCTAAGCAATGGTCTAGACCTCTAGGCCATACCGCTCGGTCTAAAACTAGAATAACTCATATATACAGCTTTTAGCTAACTAAATCGGTAATGATGTAAATTTTAACACTCTCATAAAATCATGGGGACTTTTCGACATCATCGAGAAACATTTATGCAAATGTGCAGGAATTTATGCCTATACATTTTACATCTTTAGGGATGATATTTCAAAGCAGATTTTAAAGTGGATGATACCCTTATATCCAATGCACCTTTTTTGCAAAATTTGAAGCATCCTGAATCAGCTTTGAACTCTCTTTTCAGCCCTTTTAGAGTTTAATTTTGATATGTACTTTCTTAGTACTCACTTATGTTGCACAAGGAACGTCTGAGCAATATTTTAAGTCTCTAGAGCCAGAGATTTGGACTGTGCGTTAGTATATTAGACAGTCCAGTTTATCCTTTCATAAACATTCGCGTCGCGACCTCTAAAATGTAATGATCAATACATTTCCGGAAGCTTTACTTTGCGAATAGTTAGTAACAAGGATTCATTAAATGATATGAAAAAAGAACAGTACAAAAGATCTTTTGCAAACTGAAATGTGAAGGTTGCCACAAATTTCACATTAGACAAGCAGGAAGATCATTAAATGTAAGGATCAAAGAACATTTTATACCTTACAAAATTAAACATTACATCGAGCATCATTAAAAGGAAGAACATAATGTTTATAATATTTGGGAAACGAAGTTACCCAATGGATTTCTGCGTGTTCATGTAAAGACAATAATTACCCACAAAAAGTAATTATTCGAAAAGGCAATCAATGGTAATACAATCAGTCAGATTTCGTTCGTGTTTTTTCCATTACATTAAGTTCCTGAGTCAGCCGAGGGTTGAAATCCGAAAAGATGAGCGATATAGAGTTTAGTTCCGGTGCGCGGCGCAAGTCAAAATGTTCCGGTCACGTGGCCGGAATCGACATGACGTCACTGATTGCTGCACACGTGCATCTCCCCTAAATGTCGCAGTTCCAGGCGAAAGCTCATTCCTTTTGTCGCAAGAGGGAACTCATGAAAGGAAAGCAAATGAAAAGATCGAGTACTTACTTGTATGTGTATGCAAGTGTTTCACGCACATACATGTGAAACGTCTATAGGAAGGCTTACATTGTAAAGCTTTCGTATTTAGGATTTAAGTCTTCGGATAGATGCATGGACTACGTACGAACGACATGATGAAATATTCATTGAAAGAACTCCCTAATAAGACGGTTGCCACATAGGGTAGGTAGAAGGATTGGTATGTCTCGCCATTGACTGTTTCTACCATGCAACATTTTAACCTTTAAACGGTGTCGAAGTACTTACGCATTATTAAAAATGGTTACAAGTCACAAGATACATGCATGTACTAAATGGTAGTCCAGACGATAAGATCACTTGAAAATAAGTAATTATCTGTTTTATTAAGTAAAAATACAAATTTACTATGTTATTCAATTTAATTATTTAATTTAGATTATCCTTCGAATAGGGTTTATTTGATTTATTCTTTTGTAATAGGTATCTTTTGCATTATTCATTCCATTTTTTCACGAATTTTAGATTGCTTGTTCAAAATTGTAAATAAAGTTATAGTTACTAGCAATACTGTTGTAAATTTCTCTACAACAATTTTCCAAGGATTGCATACATAATTTAGAAGAAAAATATAAAAAAATTAACTCCAAAGTTATTATATCTGAAAAAGGTTTGACATCTACAAATTATTTAGGCCATTGTAATTAAGAATGTTAAATAAGCTTTTAATGAATACAAGACATTACAACTTCTAAACTTTAATTATCTACTTTAATATTTTGGTAAAACTTTTTGTTACCTTTGTATTTCACTCAGTTCTAAATACACTTCACTATTTATAATATTGTTGTTAGATGTTATTAAAAGTTGAAAATATAATGATTAACAGTAGATCGTCATTAAATTCATGATAGAGATGGTCTCTTTTTATTAAGTCACCTTCGATAATATAATCGCTGTCCTTGTTCAGGTCAAATCTGGTCTATCTCTAACATTGTAACTTGATAGATTCAAGGATTGGTATATATAGTAATAATTTTATAAGGAGATAAACAAACTAATGAAAATTATTGTTTATTAAATGTTAGTTATGAAAGTACTTTTTCTGAAAGTAGTGTAAAATATTATAAAATTATAAACGGCAGAACTTTCACTAGTATTCGAAAGATTATCGAAATGATAAATATAATGTGAATATTACACATACTTTTTAAAGAAAAATATTTTTCGTATTATATTTTATAGTGTTGCCACCGCCAGAGTTATTATATAGAACGGAAAAAACAACAAACAAAAAATAATAGAATATTATCGGAGATACTTGCCGCTAATATAGCTCAAACTTTTCTAAAACCGGACACGTGTTTCGCTCACTTTTATTCTGAGTATTATCAATGCGAGACTGGACAAAAATAATGTTTAGCAATTTATTACAGACACGACATACATACGTAATGTTACCCATTATCAAGAGTACTTCGCAGTTTTTGTTAAATTAGTTATTTAATTTACAATTCTAGCAGTGGGTTTGTAGCTGACGTAAGTCCAATTGCTGTTATAAACTTCGGAACAACAATATCTTTAATTATGTATGATTAGCCTACTTAAAACTTATACCTTCTTCTACTACCTATTCTTAACTGTGTTATTAAAAAAAAATCAAATGTACAATACGGTACAATATAAAATTTACATCGATATTAACTGGCAGTACGAGTGAACAAAAGAAAATGCTATATTTTATCCACGGATTTAGATATATCATCCCCTTCATTGGGAAAGATCATTTTGTGCATTTCGCCTGCCAACCACTACCCTAAGGATTAAGTTGCACAACCAGGGAATAATAATCCAGGACGCAATCATTCTAGGATCTGCTCTTCACTCGAAAGATTACGTCAGGATTACGAACGTTTACAGATGATTATGGGTTGGAAAAGTTACATAGAACGCCGTATGTTTTGACTGTCATATGACATAATAACCCGGGTTAATTAACACCCCCTTTAGTTATTACTAGTTTAATTTCATGCTTTACACCGAAGTTAAACAATGTTTACTAAAGAAACTGGTTAAAATGGAAAATATTGATACAATCTTTTGATAGCGAAGGATGTTGAGCACATGGATGCACACAATATTCATATACTTGCATAAATAAATGATCACTAAATATATATGGAAAAATTCGACAAACTGTAGTGTCATTTTTACCACTTACACAATTTGCAATAAATTTTTGATTATCTATCGTGTAGGTACATATATGTGTGTAATAACAAGTGTAATCACCCGGGTTAATTAATACACCCTTTAGTTATTCCTAGTTTAATTTCATGCTTTACACTGAATTTAAACAATGTTTACTAAAGAAACTGTTGTAAATGGAAAATATTGATATAATATTTTGATAACGAAGGATGTTGAATACATGGATGCATATAATATTCATATACCTATGTAAATAAATGATTACTAAACATAAATTCAAAAATTCGACAAACTAGTGTCCATTTTCACCACTTTATATAATTTGCAACTGATTTTCTTATGCAATATCATATGCAAAATCATTATATATCGTGTAGGTACATATGTGTGAAGACCGAGGAGAAAATGAAAAAGGAAAATTTACCTAAATATTAAAGTGATATTTACTAGCCCGTTGCTTCAAAAGCAAAAATATTAAAAATAACAATTTGGAACCCAATTTATAAAAATAAAATCCCAGCAGAAATAAATTTACTAGGTATTTTAGTTGATATTACAAATTAAATTGTAATAATTAAGAAACTTGGAATAATTTTTAAAAAAACATGTCAAAATTGAGATTATTACAAGTTACCTAATAAATTCTACTATTTCTACAGCAAATTCAGTCATTTACAATTGAAAAATAATTTTTACGTTGTCATAAAGATTTAGTTTTCACAGTGAAGGATGCATACTTGAACGTTATATTGTTAAAGGAATACATTTATAAAATATTGATACATCTGCAGGTGTTCATTTCTAATTTAGAATATTTTTGTTTGGAAAAGCGGGGAAAGCCAGCGTAAAGTGGCCTGAGGTAGTGACGGCGTTGCTTGGCAACAGGCTTGGCAGGGACCACGGGGTAGTTATCCTGCTGAATATGGCTGCGACCGGGATCAATAAGTCAAGTCCTTGGAGAGTTTTCGCGACACGCATACAGGTATTTCCACAGAGAAAAAAGATGTAACAATATATTCAAAGCAGCGAACAGTAACATAGTGGAACAAGTAGAAGAAAAATCACTCAAGTACAAATCTTGAGTTGGCTAAATTGATAAATTCCGATTTTGAAGTCAATTTACGTATTCGTTGCATTCAACATTGTCCAAATAATTAACTTTTAATAAATCCCTGCACTAAATGGCGAAACGTCGATGTTGGTTTGCCAAATAAACTGTCTTTTGTCCCAACTTATATGTTGTTATCTTAAAATAAGAAGTAAATTAATTCTATTGTTTTATATCACATGGTAAAAATTGTGTTTAAACTATATATAAGAAATTGAAACATTGTATTAGAAAATAATAAACAATTTGCCTTTAAAACTTTAAATAAACTAGAAGAACGGCGTACATGGTCAAAGCTAAAAAGACATTTAATTACGGCATCCTTTCTACATCCTTTAAGTGTTTTTTTGCTCGTCTGTTGCATATAATGGACATATTGTCACAAAGTTCTATTTATACTTTATAAATAAGTCAAAGAAGTATTAAAAAGTTTACATTTTGAAAAGTAGAAATCTTTGTTAACAACTTTTCTATATAGAGTTGTTATAAAAAATATTAGATCGTATTTGAACAGCATAAAAAACAGAACGATGAATCAAAGCAATAAAAATATAAATAAGTTATTACTTTTGGCCAGTAAACCTTTTTTAAATCAATCAGGGTATTGAAAATGCAGAACATATTCCTGAATTATTCAAAGGATATTTCATCCCTTATCGAAGAGAAACCACCGTGAAATTGAGAAACATTTATTCGCAATTGGTTTTTGTTAGTCTCTCTGGACTTGGTTCCTACTACCCCAAATGCTTAGCTTAATACTTTTATAAATTAGCCAATTCCTAAGCATACGCACATAAACATAAACTATTTTTATTATTTCATCTGGTTATTAAAAACAGTTGCTATTAGTTATGGCTGTAACGTCATCAGAATGTATTTGTTAACGGAAATGTCTTGTATACAATTCCTAGGAAATGTATATAATTCCTAAAATCGCCCGGAAATGGGTGAAATGAATTATATTAGACACATTTCCTAGGAAATCTATACATTTCCTAAATAGCAATCGGAAATGTATTACATTCAAGATGTCAATGATGCCAATGTCACAAATATCTCTGATTCTCAGTTTACTAACGTGTTTTCTTCATTTTATTTATTTCAGAGGGCATTAGTTTTATACATTTGCTAGTACAATATCGGAATTTCATACAATTCCTAGGAAATGTACCTATACATTTCCCAGGATATGTGTGTATTAAAAAGTCTTTGAAACAATATTTTATAGCGTTCGTAAATAGCCTCGGAATTGTATACACTTCCTAGTAACTGTCTACAATTCCTAGATATCATACATTTCCTGTAACATATTCAACCAACTACACATTATATTTAGACCCACTGGCCCTTTCATAAATACGTCAAAATTAGTGATTTTTAATTAGATTATGATTAAAGGATAATATCCTGGTTATTCAAAAGGAAGAAGGTCTAAATAACCTTTTATCCATGTGATATTTAACTGCTGTAATCGTCACGTCAGTTTGTTCCACAATGTTTTACTATCAGCTGTATTAGGCTTTAGCTGCTGCCTTTAGTCATTTTGATAATAATCGTCGTTTATTTTTATCGAACAATACATTGCAGCTTACATGTTATAACTAGAAGAAGCTTCAAAACTAGCTTTGTTTTCTGTTATAGTGACTAACTTGATATTACATTCCGTTTTTCCAAGAAAATTTCAAAGGAAACGTGGAAGGCACATTAGGATAGTTTATAGTCGGGGCAAATTTTCTAAAAATAACGTAATTTACTACACATTGCAAAAAAAAAGGTCTTTAAGCACTACCCGTGTTTATAGTTGGGTTAACCTTTGATAGAGTATTTAATTCGCGAAGTGAATGTCAGCTGCGAGCTTTTCATTTCCGTTAGTGTCAGATTTAAAGCCATTATTTTATGGTTTGTCTTTATTACTGTGCTCAGCTGTCTCCGAAATTAACACATCTCCGTGTCCCATAATCGCAATCTGTCACTAAGGAGCAAAAGACTATCATTTATATATATGTTTAACCAGGGTCTGTCTGACTCTGGCCCGGACTCTAATAAAAGCACATCGCGTGTACAATAAAACCATATAAAAACGGATCAATCACCCCCTCGGTCGTTACGCAACCTCCCTCGATCTTTTCCTCACGAGGGAAACTGCTACCCTACACTCCAATGAATACATCTACTCATTACACTTGCCGCGAAGTCACATTTAACACAAACAACCCCCGTCGGTTTTCCGATTGGAGGAAAACTCGTAGAAGAACTTTTCCAAGAACGGATGCAGTTACAGGATGATCCGTGAGTCTAATATTAAAAAATTGGTCTGAGCACAGTTTGGTCGGTGCTAATACGACTAACTTCCCATTAGATAATACAGTTATTGTAAAGTACATTCGTTTCTAAAGTTTGAAAAAAACGCGGCACAATAATAAATAACAAACAATGTTTGAGAGTTCGTCATTTTATAAACCCATAAGAAACAGTATTTCGTCTGAGAAAACCGAATTGATAGAGTACTTGCATCAGTCAGTTGGTAAATACTATTTTTTATTGTTTATCGATTGTTTATAACAATTCATTTTGTTATAAACAAATTTTTATTATAATATGTTATTATAATATGTTATTCCCTGTCTTGAATAATGATATTTCGTTATTATTGATTCCGTAACTTCATTGTTGTGATTAGATTAGAACGTATTTTAATTAAATTGTTTGTAATTAATTCGTTTTTTTTTTTATAAAAAAAAAACGGCTTGACCGATTTCGTTCAAATTTCTTTCAGATCTTCATTATGATAATATCTTTCGAAAAAATTTTGGTTGAGGGCGATATCTCAATCCGTTCTTGAGATATCGAAAACGAAAAAAATGCTGACATACGAACGTACGTACATACGTACGTACGTACGTAC
Source organism: Agrilus planipennis (assembly GCF_000699045.2). Classification (NCBI taxonomy): domain Eukaryota; kingdom Metazoa; phylum Arthropoda; class Insecta; order Coleoptera; family Buprestidae; genus Agrilus; species Agrilus planipennis. Next base: position 733,271 of record NW_020438905.1, on the reverse strand, counting down.
GTACGTACGTACGTACATACACACATCATCAAAAAAATTGGCTAGCATGCTACTAATATGTTAAAACGTGGAAATATAATGAAAATTCCGATTTCACTTTTCGACCCAATTACAATAACTTCCTAATGGGAAGTTAAATATTGGAGCAAACAAATGTAATAGCCAAGCCTAACAATAAACAATGTGTAAGTTGAATCTCTACTTCAACTAAAATTCAATCTTGACACTTCATCATAGCGATGAGCAAAATTGTTCTTAGTTGATCGACGTTTTGCCTTTTGTCTTAGAACAAATTAAATTAATAATTTGGAGATTGCCTGGTACATACTACAATTCGACGTATAAAGAAATATGACTCTAATATTTCATGCACAATTATTTATTTCTCAATAATAGTTTCTGGATTTTGTCATAATAACAAATTAGAAGTCTAGCAGTCACAGTATTCAATACCCAGAAATAAAATAGCAAAACTGTCAGTACTATTTCGTGACTTGTCAATATTTTTTGGAAATAGCATGTGTAGCGATGGTATGTATATAAGTACACCAGGATATCATGGAATGTGCCTCAACCCTTTAATTTTTTGTGGCAAAAATTTGAAGCTAGGATTTATATATAAAAGGATTTTGCTACTTCTGGTTTCACCGGAAATAATATCCACTTTGGTCTTTCAAATGTATCAAAAAAATACTTTTCTAATGTCTAAAAATATAAATTTAGAAGCGGCTACTAACGGTATTGTGTTATCATTACCTACAATAATTGACACATGCTTACTGGAATTGGTTTTTTCACACGATTTTTAAAAGCATTGGAATAGATAAAACTATTCCGTGTGAAGAAATACTTCGTTTAAGTGTAATTATACTTATGTGATTTTTTATTGGAGTATTTTTAAGATTGTTTAGCTGCTCGTGCGCTTGTATGTCATTATTTCGTCGGTGGTTTATTGATCGTTGTTACGTAGTCCTTCCCTAATGCATTAAAAACCCACTGGAAACCTTAGAAATACACAACACAAAATTCACAAAATCCTAATCGTTAGAGCGAATATATGCAGATTATAATATCGACAGACGTATTACGTATAGGTACTAGAATAGAAAAGGGCAGCCATATAAAAACATACCTATTAGAAATTTTAAAATTATTAATAACCTAGCAAATTATCGCTTCAGGGTTCCTTTAAATAGATGTCACTTTTGCATTTAAAATTAAAAAGACATATTTTATGTATAGCACTTAATAGCCTATTAACGATTATAAATCATTCGATAATATTTTAATGTTTTAAGTTTCTTAATAGCTATCAGCTATTGTTCCAAACACACAAATCTAATAGGAATTATAATAATAATAATAATAATTAATAACATGCCTACTACATTTTTAAACCTATACGGCATTGTACGTTTTTTTTTTTTATAGATACGATTAAGGTTGGCATACAAACATGCTTAATACAATTATATTTTCCCACTTGGAATAGCATTAAAAATTAATTTTGTTATCAGAATAACAGTTGGCGTTGATCAGAGCACATCTGCGAGTGTTACGTGTTGTATAGTCATCATTGTGTGCGTTTAATTGAACAACAGTATGTAAAGGGCTTACGCGGTAGATGGACTTGTGTCATGTTTACTTACACTATAATACACAAATGCTACCGAATGTTCGCTAATTCTTGTTAAATTGATAATTAATCTAATGATTAATATTTGATCTAATGAGGAAGCCATAGAAAAACTTGGATAAGGGCAGCGGACCCGAGGTGACCTATCGAATGCTAAATAGCAAAAAAAAGACATAAGATGGGAATGACTTTTCAATACAAAATTCTGTAGTTTTTCGCGCTTTTCTGGGCAATTATGGAGTTAAAAGGCAGAATAATTAGAGTTTCATCAATCCAGAAAGTGGAATTCTAATGGTTCTTCATATCTGTGATTTCATCATAAATATTTTTTATTATAGTACGTAGGGTATAGTTACAAAACTAGTCGCAAAAGCACCTCTAACCGTAAGTTCCTCATTTAAACTTAATAAATTGCATTGATTGTATGACAAAACAGTATTGTATAAAAATAAATAAAAGTAAACCAAAAATGTAAGGGAAGAAAAAGTAGAAAGAGCGAATATAAAGGTAGGAGACCAAGATCAGAAGAAGTGACTGATTTTAGGTATCTAGGGAGTCAGATAAGTCAGGACCTGAAGGAGTAGTAGGGATATACATCAGAGGATATCGTAGGGTCGAGTCGCCTTCAATAAAAGGAAGTCACTTCTATGTTCGCAAACGGTTAATTTAGAAATTCGAAAAAGATTGTTAAAGTTGTATGTTTGGAGCGCGGGGCTGTATGGATGCAAAACATGGACAGTGGGCGCGGCGGAAAAGGAAAAACTAGAAGCGTTCAAAATGTGGTGTTACAGGCGAATGATGAGGATATCGTGGATAGAAAAGGTTAGAAATGAAGAGGTATGAGAAAGAGTAAGAGAATAGAGGAATCTATGGAAGTTAATAAGAAATAGACGAGATAGATTGGTAGAACACCTTCTCAGGCATGAAGGTCCAGTCAGAGACATATTAGAGCCAAAAACGGGAGTTAGAAGGAATAGAAGTAGACCTAGATTAGATTACTGTTAGCAGATAGTTAAAGATGTACGATATTCTAGCTTAAGGGAAATGCGAAAATTAGCTCAAAATAGGAAAGATTGGGGGTGCGTGTCCAGTCTTAGGACTGACGACCATATGACGATGATGATCTTCTATATATATGTCGGTGACACCCAAGATATTAAAAAAACATCGTCTCAGTAACGCATCTAACTTCATTCCATTGATTGTTAAAACAACTTCAATTGCAAAGCAAAATTAATCGATAAAGTAGCAAAAAGTTCATAATTATAAAAGTTATTCCCCATGCTACTCATTGTTTAATCTTCATATTCGTGCAACTAAACATATGTCATTAAAAGTGTCATTATTTGTCCGCTTGTGAGAAGACCCGATCCGCATGTGTTTTCATTTATTACGACTCTGCTTTTAATCAAGAATTACAACAATGCTCTCTCTAAGTAGTACAAGGCACAGAAGTGTTATTCATAGCGGTATCATCATCGTAGACGGCGACAAATGTTGCTGCACACGCGACAACGGAAGTGAAATAACTAATTGACAAGGGATGGGTGGATAATGAACTTCTATTGTAAAAATTGTGGCGATTTCTGTCAGCAAATAACTATTTATATATTGTAAGCACTGATGTGTTCGTCTTTAGTGACACATCCTTGTTAATTGTTAAATTATTATCACGATTAATTTTACTGAAATTATTCAGGTCATAAATCAATCAGAAAATAAGAACCGTTTAACCAATGACAACAAGAGTAATTATTTGTTCTTCATTTTTGGAAAAGAAAAAAATCAAATTTGCCTGTGGGGGTCGTAATTAATAAGAAAAAGGAAATATTAAAACGCAGGCTGTATTGAAGCCTGTGGCGGGATCCTAGTAAATCTAAAACAAAAGTTGGCAGCATTGTGAAAGTTTCACATATTGCAGCGTCAACTTCTGTGAGTCAACTTCAGACTTGCGTTGAATATGTTCAAAATCTAGGTGGTTGAAACACGTATCCACGTTTTTTGAAAGTGTTGTGGTAATTGGGGTATGCCCTCTTGGTTTAATTACCCTTTCTGATGTTGGCTGATCGTAAGCTATATAACTTTTCACAATGCTGCCAACCTTCTAGCTTGGAATAATTTGAACTTCACCGCTACACTGAGTTGCTATCCTGGACTTCTTTTTTTACTAATTGCTTTTTCGTTTTTAGTGTTATGAATCTCTGGTAGGTTCGATTATGGTTGGTATTGCTATATTCCATGCCAACCGTACAGAAGGTGACATAAACTAAACTGTTACCAAGTTTTCAACAAAAATATGATTTAAGAATTTCATTTTTTGTTGGCGAGGCTGCCAACTGATTAATATCAAAAATAATTGCAGGTTTTGATTCCATTACTATCTAATATTAATTTAGGGGAATCACTTATCGTTTCTTTATAAAGATGTGACATTTTATTGTATTTTCTTTATTTTAACAGTGCAACACAGAAAAACAATTTCAACTGCATTGCTTTGTGGAAACGAATGAAATTTCGGTAAAAGGATTTCAAGGAAATTGTTTCAATCAATATTCATACATACACATAACATTCGTTTCCTGCATTTAATATGTAAATAGTATTTAATTCGTTAATAGATCGACAGCTGCGTAACCGGTAGCAAGTCGGATAGATAGACAATGTGCGTGGTTCGCGTTTCGGGTCTTCAATCAATTTCCCCCAGAGTTGAGCTGGCTGCGTCCTCGGCGCGGCGGCGGAGAAAATGAAATGCTGTTCTTGTAAAACGCGGCTTCCATTAGCGTGATTAGGTTAGTCGAAGGGCGCAGATGACTCATGGACGACAATCTCGACCAACATCAAAGATACACTTAGTTAGTCGAAGAAAGTGGGGTGCCAAGTGGAGTGCTAGAGTCAATACCTCTGAGGTTCAGCCCCTAAACATTCAGGAAGTAACGGAAACAAGGAAATGGAAAAAGATTGAAAAATTCAGCAAGTTGCTGTGGAGATATAAACCAATATTGGTATTTTCTATTTTCGTTGGTAGAGGCTCCAGGAGATAGCGATCATAAATTAGTAGGTATATAACAGGTCAATTGAAAAGTCACCGGCCTAAAATAGTAAAACACATTTTTTTTGCAAAATTCGTTTTTTTTTATTCAACATAATTCCCTTCAAGGGTGATACACTGATTATAGCGATCCTCCAACTTTTCGATACCATTTTTGTAGTACGATTTGTCCTTTGCTTCAAAATAGGCTTCAGTTTCGGTGATCACCTCTTCATTCGACGAAAATTTTTTCCCAACGAGCATTCTTTTGAGATCTGAGAACAGGAAGTAGTCGCTGGGGGCCAGATCTGGAGAATACGGTGGATGCGGAAGCAATTCGAAGCCCAATTCATGAATTTTTGCCATCGTTTTCACTGACTTGTGAGACGGTGCATTGTCTTGGTGAAGCAGGACTTTCTTTTTCTGCAAATGCGGTCGTTTCTCGGCGATTTCGTCCTTCAAACGGTCCAATAACGCTATGTAATAGTCGCTGTTGATGGTCCTTCCTTTTTCAAGGTAGTCAATGAAAATTATTCCACGCGCATCCCAAAATACAGACGCCATAACCTTGCCAGCCGACTGTTGCGTTTTTGCACGCTTTGGAGCGGGTTCATCGTGTGCAGTCCACTCCGATGACTGTCGATTGGACTTCGGAGTGAAATGATGGAGCCATGTTTCATCCATTGTCACATATCGACGCAAAAACTCGGGTTTATTACGCGTGATCATCTTCAAACACTGCTCTGAATCATCAACTCGTCGTTGTTTTTGGTCAAAAGTGAGCTCGCGCGGCACCCACTTTGCACAGAGCTTTCTCATACCCAAATATTCGTGAATGATGTGATGTATACGTTCCGTTGATATCTGTAGAGTGTCTGCTATTTCATTCAATTTCAATTTACGGTCATTCAAAATCATTTTGTGGATTCTTTTAATGTTTTCGTCCGTAACAGCCTCTTTTGGGCGTCCACTGCGTTCACCGTCTTTGGTGCTCATTTCACCACGTCTAAACTTAGCCTACCAATCCTTGATGGTTGATTTTCCTGGGGCAGTGTCCGGAAATTCGTTATCAAGCCAAGTTTTTGCTTCAACTGTATTTTTTCCCTTCAAAAGGCAATATTTTATCAACACGCGAAATTCCTTTTTATCCATTTTTTTCACAATAACAAAAGTTGCTTCACTAAAAATGTAAAAATCTAAAACATGCAGGACAAGAGGTTAGAGATCGTATGTTTAAGCTAATTAGTCATATTAACGCGACTGGGAAAGTCCAAGAGGATTATAAACGGAACGTGTTAGTAACCATACCTAAAAAGAGAGGCGCGGATAGGTGCGAGATATTTAGAACAATTAGCTTAATTTCCCATGCGTCAAAAATCTTAACTAGAGTTGTACAGAGGAGTATGGAAAAAAGGACGAAAGAACTATTAGGGGAAGATCAATTTGGGTTTAGAAGAAATAGATGCGAAGATTAGCTCAGGATAGGAAAGAGTGGCGGTGCGTGTCCAACCAGTCTTAGGACTGACGACCTTATGGTGATGATGGGGCACTTGTCGTCATTATCTAGTACCCGATCAGCTACTGAAGAACCGATATCCTTATGATTAGAAAAAAATATCGTCGAACATTAGATATTGAATTCCATCATGGTTTTTAAACGCTTTTTGTCCTTATTCAGCAAACTCAGTTTAATGGCAGTGGGTGAGTTGGTCTGGGTTCTATTGGAACGGCTTACGTCTACGGCGTGCTAATGAGGCCCAGTTATATGGAAATTGTTTCTACAGGATACTGAACGCCAAGAACTTTTTGTTTCGTAGATGCTACTGAAAATGGTTTTTACAACAATATCGTACTGACAGACAGCAATTCCAGAAATTGTCAGATTTGCTCTCAAATGTAAATTTAAAAAATCGTATAAATTTAAATTAATTCAATTAAAATATTTAAGGAATGCAACTGTTTCACCTAAAGCGATTTTGTAATAAAAATATGTTTTAACATTTAACAAGCAATAAACTAGATACTCACTCCTAAAGTAAGTGTAAAAAGGAACAACGGGAATTTGTAAACACCGCACACTAACTGTTAGTCGTAAATTGTAAAGGCAATAACTTTAAATGCATTTGCTAATAGTATAATTATAGATTATCTGCATATTCGAGTAATGTATAATATTTAATGGAGGCTAATTTACAATGTTAATTAAATGTTGCCACGTACATAATTATTATATTTAACTATTCTGTTGTTGGGTCTGATCGTGAGGTAAAATATAATAATGAGAAGATGCAATAGAAGGTTGAAAAGTTAAAGTTCAAGATAAACTATAAAACAGTTTAATTGCTTAGTTTTCACTAAACAAAGGTTCAAGTTAATCAGTTTTTATAGTTATAATTTTAAATTATGATTAGGTACTTGAAACATAAAATATCAGAAATTAATAAATGTAGAAATACTAATCAATAAATAATTTAATCAACGAATAATTGAAATTATTATGTAAATAATGCATCAGTGCTACTAACTCCCTTCTATATCCCCACTCCCAAATACTAATGCTAAATATAATTTACTTTTAATGTCGATTAGTGTTTCTGGTACTTCAACATGTCACCTGTTTTATTTTTGGAGTAATAATTATCACATTATAACATGCACAACAACTTTTACAAATTTAGAAACTGTTATCATTAATATGTAATTAAATATCTTTTGTTATAATTCATTAAATAATGGTAGCATCTTCATAATGAATAAGAGATAACATGTTGATCTTTACATTCATGAAAATTATATTATTTTTTTCTAGAAAACCGTACTTCTATAAAAGGAGTATAGTCTATCTAGTAAAAATGTAAATTATTTAAAACTAAATTGCTATATAAATGAGAATTTGGTATTTTTCAATTAATATGATAATTTCTCTACCAAAATAAGTTAGTTACCCAACCTACCAAAAATGTACACTACATAGAGATAAATAACCTGTAAATTGTAAACAACATTGGATTCTTTATTTTATAGTCATAAAGTTAACAAAATTCCTTTTGGGTAATTTAGAATATATTTATTTGATTTTAGTTTAGATAACGTTAATAATTTTGGAAAGAAACATAATCATGAAGAGTATTCTAAGCATTTTTAGTGACCAAGGATCCGTGTGATTGCTAACTCCGACGGTGGTTTAATATGAAATTATTAGGATTGATTTAACTTTCTCATGGATAATTAAAAATTTTTGAGACTTTTTGAATTCACCATGAAAAGGAGCTCACGATCCTTATTATAGAAAATCAACTCCGACCAAAGTTGCTGCAATGGAGTGAGTGGTATTCCTTATGACTTTTTGATCAAAAGTTCGCAAGTCCGCGAGACCAAAGAATAATAAGTTTCTGGCCTACGGATTAAAGCAGATTGTCTCTTCAGGTACTTTCCAAACTTCAAGATCATTTTAAAATCAAGTACTAAAGAGACAATCGATTGCTACCAGTTATTTTTACTATGTATTAGACAGATTAAAAATCGTGCGCTAATACTTTGATACGCAGCTCAAAAAACTTTTTTTTTTTGACTTCGTACCCATGGGAACTTTTGATCAGAAAGTCATAAAGACCATCAAACTCCAATTGCAACCAATTGTTCGGAGTCGATTTTCCATAATAAGGATTCTGCAGGTTCTTGGTTAGAAATTGGCTATTTATACTTAGACTAGTGTAAGCTTACATTATAATACATACATATATTATCTACTTCTATTGCAGTTTTGGATAATTCCGTGTTTTCTTTTGAATAAATTCTGATAAATAACGGAATGAATTAGCCAAAGAAACCTAAAGCATTTGGGACACAAAATCAATTAGGAACAGTTCTTTCATAGTGTAAACAGTAAAGTAGTTCTCACTTTGAATTTGTATATTCATAGCATACAAAGAATTGAGTCGAGTATTATGTTTAGAAAGAAATACATAAAATGATAAGAAGTCAGAATAATCTTTAAAATTCAGTCGACACAGATGTTGTCCAGATTCAAACAATCATCATGTCTTCACTACCAGCAAGCAGGTTGAAATCTTTAAAACCTTCTTAGATTGAGGTATGTCTGAACGGAACATGAGAGAGAAATTTAGAAAATCTATAAATGTGAAAAGTCAACAGTACAAGGTATGGTATTTTTCATTTAAAAAGTTTTTCGTTGTTACATATCTCATATAGCAATTTGAAGATGTAATCAGAAATTAAGTTATACGTGATCGTCGAGGTTCTTTATGAAAGAATTGAAAGGTGTAAAGAATGGGTTCTTGCCTTCATTATTACATAATAATAGTATAAGACACACGTGGTACTCTATTCGTAGGTACTAGAACTTGTGTTGAACGTGCGTACCTATTGGATTTAACTTAATTATAACTTCAACATGTTTTAGATATAAAGACTCTGTTGTAACTATTGCTGTACCATTCAAATGTATCCTATAAGCCAGATGCTAAATCCTACCCACTTGGATAGTTGTAAATAATGTTTACATTTCATCAAAAACTAAAACCTATGGAAGCCATATGGTATCTAGTTATGTTGTTGCTCTCCGAAGGTATGCAACAAAGTGTCTTTTCAAAGTGTTGTTTAATTGGAATTATTTCGACATTAGGAAAATCTAACAGATGACATTCGGCTTTAAGACTGTACGTAATAAGAATGGCAGTTAATCACATGAAACAAAATCAATGTGAATATTCGTTGTATTTTATGATAGGCCGATCCGAGCGATGGGAGTTTCTGTGATTTGTACCACTCTTTAATTATCGCTTGATTGTTATTAACGTTGTAATGGCAAAAGTGACCTGTTTCGCGGAAATAACTGTTCAGATATGTATTTTAATTTTCTCACGATGAGGGAATCAATAATCACCTTTTAATTTATTGAATATGAGTTCAAACATTTGCAATTTGAGCTTTAGGTACTGAACATAAATTAGTCAAACATTAACTACAATATGTTTTCATTAAATTAAGGAAAACAGGTTGTCGTTTTTATCTAAGCCAAGCCTGGGTATGGAAAAATTCAATCTCTTAGTCTTTCCATTGAATATAGAACAAAATCAGAGGTAAGAAGTGTTATTAAACCTTTTTTTTGATTTCCGTATCATAGACAATGATGTCGTTCATATTTTGACTATTTAATGACACTGCTTCCGGAAGAGCGGCAGAGTTTCCTTGTTCAACTTAAGAATAATAGTAATTGAATTTTTTGCTGTAATAAAGGCTTTAAAATATTATTATAGAGATTGCAAGATTTTGATTCACCATCATATCGGACGGAACTTACGTATGGCAATAAAAATCAATGTGGTGGAATTTATACAGAAGTGTTGACACGGGTCGGAATTTACGTTTTCCGATTTTTCCAAATTATCTTTTTTAGGTAACAGTATACCTGAAGAGGGTTCCATGTGCGGGTTTGATGTTCAGTCTTAGTAAAACCACAACCTCCCTTAGAATCGTTTTACCTTTTTCCCTTGGAATTAAAACTTTTAAAATTTTTATTAATTTTGCTTTTTATACCAAATATGTACACATATAAAAATTATTATTCCTTATTCCTTTGTTTCTCTCTAGACAATAGTATAGAACCCCAGCAAAATCTTTCATTTTTGGGAAGGACTACGAACTCGTATTTTGCAATTAAATTGGTTAATTAATGAGCATCAATTTATTGATGCTTTAAAGATTTGCTCATTTTTTTGATTTAGATGATGTTATTTAACACTTCCTTACGTTATTTATTTATTCAAAAACACAATTTACTTCATATTGTGTTTATAACCTTTAAATCAAGTGTTACTTAAAACATAATTTGAAGTATCATTTCTTTTCTTCACCACATTAACTTATAGTGTGCTAGTGTACATTTCCCTGCACCGCGCACGCGCGATTTCACAACAAGCGATTGCATCAAATATCGTCTTACTTTTAGCAGGTTTGAGGTATTCTAACGGGTCGGAGTACGAATTTATCGGTCAATTTTAATTAAGTAAGTGATTATTATTAATTGTCGGTAGTGTCATTAATTTATTTAATACAATGTTGACTGTAATTTTGCTTGAATATCTTGCATCGTTTGTTCGTAATCGTTGTCGAAAAATCCTGCTTGTTAGTCGTGGTTGGAGAAAAGTAACCGGCGAGCCGGCCATGTTGAAATGGAAAAGGTAAGTTGTTGATTCCTTTTTTAGGACTAATTACAGATTACTATAAAAAAAATGTATACATATTCAAAGGACGAATAATTCGATGATGCCCAGCAGTAGTACATTCGATTCGACCTTTCTGATTTACATTATAGGTTTGACAAAAAGACAACAAAGGCAACTAGCTGGAGGTGGTTTGCTTTAATTGAGCATACTAAGGGCAGTGATAGGGATCGAATTTATGGTTCCCATAATAATAATGATAATAGTAGTAGCATTTATTAAACAAAAACTATACAAAAACAGGATATACTATAAACCATAAACGCATATCATAATAATCAAGAAAAAAGTTCTTATTTCTTGAAACTTTTAACTTTCAATTTTGTATTATGAAACAAAATTATACTCTTCACCCCCCATCACGATGATATACTCTTATTTTCTCTTTCTTCCTCTTTCAATCAATGTTTCTCCACATTGCAGTCGTTCTTCATTCTATATCATGCTATCATTGTCATATCACTGTTTCCTTTTAAATACTTTGGTAGTGTATCTCTCTGCCAGTCTTCCCACAATCATCACTTCATCCCTTCCGCATATTTAGACCTTTGTATTCTTCTCAAGTCTTTTCCTTTTGTCACATCATAACACCTTTTCCTTATCATATTACGTATATTCATTCCCTTATTTTTCCTTTCCATCAATTACTCATTTTTATTTCATGCAAAACTTTTCTTTATTCCTCATCTAGGTATTTCTCATCCCAAAGTCACTCTTTTTCTATACCTCTCTTCTTATGTTTTTCTTCCTTCCTGCAAACACTCCAATTTTTCCGTTTAATTGTTCTTCTTCTAGTTTCTTCCACCATTTTTTCACATTTTCTTTCTCTTCTTAGCATATAGTCTGGCGTGTTTCTTTTCAATTTGGACAACCATTTAAGCACTTTTTATAAATATTCTCAATTTTATTATATATTTTCCAACTTTAAATTTCTACCCAATAGAAGATAACGCTTTTCCAATCGTTTCTGCATAACATTTTTCCCAATTATCCATTTTTTTCCCATTATTGCATTTGCCTTTCCAATTTCAAGAACCACTTTAAGCACTTTTTATGAATATTCTCAACTTCATTATATATTCGCCAACCTTAGATTTCCACCCAGTAGAAGAGAATGCTTTTCCAATTGTTTCTGCATAATTTTTTTTCCAATTCTCTATATTTTTCCCATTATTACATTTGCCTTTCCAATTTGAACAACCATTTTAAGTACTTTTTATAATATTTAGCAATTTTATTATATATTTTATTTAAATAAAATACAATTTGTTCAATAANGCACTTTTTATAAATATTCTCAATTTTATTATATATTTTACAACCTTAGATTTCCACCCCACAGAAAATAACGCTTTTCCAATAGTTTCTGCATAATTTTTGTCCAATTAACCATATTTTTCGCATTATTGCATTTGCCTTTGCTTATAGAATAAAACTAGGATAGGTATGTTTAGAAAATAAAGTAAATTTATTATAACCAGTAGATATTCGAACAAAATATGATCAGTTTGGCGTGGCAAGAGTCAAGCAATTCGTTTGAAATAGTAACACTGGTTTATTAATTATAAAATTCACCGATCTTGAAGAAGCGCCGCTAATGTTTTGTCAGATGCAAATATGACCAATAAAATTATACCTGTAGGTTTTAGCTTTTCCAAAGGGTTGCCCAAAGAAATGTGATTATGACACCATAACGCCTTATTATTCTTGGTCTTAATACCTAATACTTCAAGTGTGAATTTGACTTTGCGTTTTTGACAGTGTTAAGAACGAAATTGATTTTTTAGAACATTTTTACGATTTGGTTTTCCATCAAAATATCTGCACGAAAATGTACCTAATAAATATGATTTAGACGTCCTCTCAGTCTTTCTCCGAAAATAGCCGAAGAACAATCATAATAAGAAGTCGACATTTATTCAAATCAAAATCATTTGCACGTGTGGGCTTCGGGCTTTTATTGCTTCTTGGATTTCATGCGTGTGCATGCATTGCTATTGCGTAATCAAGAGAGTTATTTTCTGACGAGGAAAACAACTTTTGCAGGTGTGTGTGAAAGCAGCGACCGATGCTGTTAGAAAAGTAGTAGTGAAATGCATTAGGTCATTATCAGTATTTTCTGACTTAACGGACTTGGCTTTTTTACTGTTTAAAAGACAAGATAGCTATTCAAGGTGATCATTCATTATCATTCGAAAGGCACATTGATGCCCGCACTTACTCCTGTCTAATAATGTTACGTAGGTAGGTACTCGAAGAAACAAAAACGTTAATGTGGTTACGGAAACAAACATTACGCTCATTACTGTCATTCGTTGTATGCCCTTTCTCCTAATGCTATTTCAGTTTTATTTGAGTTTTTTTGTGAATATTATTATGAACGATGTGGGAAAGTTTTGTGATCTCAGCCAGTAAAGCATAATATACTTTTACAAGTCTTTATTGTAATTACAAGTCAACTAAGTGTAATATTTATATGAATAAATATCAAATAGTAACTGCTAGATAAGTCAGGACGAAAGGAGTAGTAAGGATAGAGGAAAGCGTAGGGTCGAGTCGCCTTCAATAAAAAGAAGTAACTTCTATGCCCACCAAAGGTTAATCTAGAAATTCGAAAGATTCTTAAAGGTATTTGGAGTGTGGCGCTGTACAGATGCGTAACATGGACAGTGGGCGCGGCGAAAAAAAAAAAAGATAGAAGCGTTCAAAATGTGGTGTTACAAGTGAATGATGAGGATACCGTGGATAGAGAAGGTTAGAAATGGAGAGGCATTAGAAAGAATAGAAGAACAGAGGACTCTATGGAAGTCAATAAGAAATAGGCGAGATAGGTTGGTAGGACACCTTCTCATGCATGAAGGTCTAGTCAGGGACATGTTAGAGGCAGAAACGGGAGTTAGGAGGGGTAGAGATAGATCTAGCTTAGATTACTGTTCGCAAATAGTTAAGGATGTGGGATGTTCTAGTTTTGAGGAAATGCGAAAATAAACTCAGGAAGGGAAGGAGTGGAGGTGCGTGTCCAACCAGTCTTAGCACTGACGATTGCTAGATTGCAGGACCGACTGGTGCAGCAAAGCATTATCATCATAAGGTCGTCAGTCCTAAGACTGGTTGAACACGCACCTCCACTCTTTCCTATCCTGAGCGAATATTTGCATTTTCCTAAACCTAGAACAACCCACATCCTTAACTATTTGCGAACAGTAATCTAATCTAGGTCTACCTCTACCCCTCCTAACTCCCGTTTCTGTCACTAATATGTCTCTGATTAGACCTTCATGCCTTAGAAAGTGTCCTACTAACCTATCTCGCCTATTTTTTATTGTCTTCCATAGAGTTCTCTGTTTTCCTATTCTTTCTAATACCTCTTTATTTCTAATCTTCTCTATGTACGGTATCCTCATCATTCGCCTGTAACACCACATTTCGAACGCTTCTAACCTCTTTTTTGCCGCCGCGCACACTGTTCATGTTTCGCACCCGCATCTATATCAAACTTTTTTTCTACTTCTTTACACATCCTATCAATCCACTGTTCCTTAGCTGCCTTACACCTCCTAATTATTTCCCACTTTATAGCCTCATATCTTTTTTTGCCTTTCTTCGTCTGTCCTGTTTTTGTATTTCCGCCTTTCTTCTATTAATCCTACAATCTCATTTGTTATCCAGGGTTTCCCACTTTCGTGTATCTACACTACATTCAGCACTGATTTGCTATTGAAGAGTTAACAGTGTTCAATATTATCAACTTTATGTTGTTAACCTTGTTAAAATTAGAAAAGCCCGACTAGGTGTGAATTAAATGCCTGACGATCTCTATTCTTGTTTGCGCCATTTCGTCTCGTTTCGTTTGTTTTAAACAAAAAGACGGCAATCGCACATCGGATCAGTTCCCGTAATCATTAACTTGCTAACGTACACATAATACACGAGTTTCCATTCATACAAACAGGTAGTCAATGAAATAATTGATGTCATGAAGTGATGTACGGCAAGTGGTTCTGGCGGATACCGCTACATGCATCCGGTGGAACGGTTGTGCCGTTGATGGACGAGTAATTCCCTATTCAAATAATGACGATTCATTATGGATTTACGCGTTTACATACCTAAAGAAATCGTTGTCAAAACACTACTATTGCATTATGCACTTTGCCTACATATCAACGGAGTCTTCAGCATGCAATAATAACGTACTAGCTAAGGCATCAGCACGTTTACCTATCTTGATTAAAGGTAGAATTGTAATGGTCCTAACAGGTGAATGTTTCGATAGTAAAATTATTAAAAGATTTCGTTTACGTCATCGATATAGTCTATACAAACCAATCTAAAAAGTAATAGCAATAGCAACAGCACACTGAACCTACTAGTAATACCAGCTAACACGACTGTTCGGTCGTAATGTATTTATACTAGTAAGACCAAGACCGAAAGAACAAGACCAAGACAAAAAACAAGACCGAATATGAAAGACCAAAACTAAAGGCCTCCTCGGACACTCAAAAATAGAGTGTATAAACTCTTAAACTTCACGAATTAAGCTGCAATAGTTTTCTAAACTAATCAAAACTAATTCGTAATTAATTTCCGGAAAGGAGTTTAACAATTTTGACAAAATTGAAAAACCAGGGGCGTGTTGGGACTCATCATGGCCCTATATTTGAAATAGTGACTATACCACTTATGGCTCCAGAGCTATGATACTTAGAATTTAGTCATCTTTTAATGACACCTTATTTGAATATATTTCAGGTAAAAGTTTTGATTTTTTCAACCCTTTAGAATCCGATTTTCTGAAAACCCATTCTTTTATGCTGTCACAATTTTAATTGAAATCGATCCAATTATTTCGGTTGTATATTGAACATCAATCAGTTAGTTAGCCAGGAGTCAGGACAAGTTCCTTATATATATATATATGTAGACATTGCTACCATTGTAATTTGGTATTTCGGTATTCCAAAGGAGCTAAGTAATGAGCAACTACAATTTCTTCAAGAAATATTACAGTATCGACTTACTGGAACTATGCATATGCTTTTGAATGTTTAAAATGTTTATATCGGTAATAAAAAGTCATAAGATTATTTTCATTTTGTGATGTGGTTTCGTAAAAACGAATTCGTTTCAATCCAGTTAATTCCCTTACAATGAGCAGAATGGAAACATGAACTTCACAGTCAGTTAACGCTAGAAAACCTACCTACTTGTTTAATCTCTGAAAGCAATCTAAATTTTTATGGACTTTCTAACTCTATCGCTTTCCTGAGTGCCATAAACTGTAGCATGATACCACGCCATGCCATCACGTTTTATTTGTAAGAGTTGTCTGCCATTCCGAACGTGTGTGGCATCGTTAGTTCATGTTGATTGATATCTTTGTGGTGACTTTTTTTTTTACTATAGAAACTCATCGCGACGCCTTGGTCAGTTGTCGGGACTATTTTATTTTTCACCAGTGAAAGAATTAGCAGTTATATATGTATGGATGGTCGATAATAACGGCTGCCTGTAATAATAAAAAAAATTGAAAACAAGTAAATGAAATTCAAAAATTTTATTTGAAAGGTGATCAGTCTATAATTATGATTATCAATTAGAAAGTTAGAACATGATTTTAAAAGTTAATAAAGGTATATAAAGGTAGTTAAGGTATCTGATGTAAATAAAAAAAATATCAAACCAAAATGTGTTATCAGAACTTTGCGTATGGGAAGAGAATTCTTTAAAATGACCCCATCTTTCGGAAAATTCGTTTTTGTGTTCCTGCAACGTAAAAATAAAAGCCTGGTGCACATTAAAATTATTCCTTTTTTGAATTACAGAATTTTATTGAGAAATGGTTTGTATCTTAATAATATACACGGCAGCCAATATTTTTAAGGGTGGTTTGCCCGGGGCGGCCTTAACTGTAGAGACGGTCCAGCTCCTAAATATAACTACATAGTTAAATTCCAGTTAGAAAAAATTCGGGTTAAGGGCTAAAAAATATTTCTGCTTTATCAGTCAGGTTCATCAGTCCTAAGACTGGTTGGACACGAACCTCCACTTTTTCTTACATTGACGTAATATCCCACTTCTTTAACTATTTGTGAACAGTCATCTAATTTAGGTCGACCTCTACTTCTCTTAAATCCTGTTTCTGTTTCTTATATGTCTCTAACTAGTCCTTCATGCCTGACTAGTGTTGCCCAAATTCAGTCTTGGTCTTGCAGTCTTGGTCTTGTTCTTGCGTTTTTGCAAGACCAAGACCAAGAACAAGACCGCGTATTTTTAGCAAGACCAAGACCAAGACTGACCGTGCAAGACTTGAGCAAGAACAAGACATAGCCTGCAAGACTCTTGCGTCTTGCAGCTAGGACTTAGCGCTATTTCACTGAGTAGTTAGGTGTAACAGTTCGGTGTATAGGTAGGTACGCTTAGGAATTCTATGAGACGCAAAAAACTGTATCAAAGAATATGAAAAACTGGACCTATGCGCATTACGACTAATACCATAAACATAGCGAATAAAAAAATTATTAAAATCAAACTGAGTGCATGCATAGTTATGTTTTAACCATCGGCACTTTGATAATGCGGCATCAAAGGTTTTGTACTTACTTCTCAAAGAAATTTGCCGCTTTTCGGAAGTACATGGTTATGATACACGCGCCGGCGGCTTCTTTTGAAATCTAAAACAATCGTTGCCGCCACGCCGAAATCATAACATTTGACACTATTTGATTGCCGCCATAGGGTGTAGGTATACTCATGCAAAATAATTTCGAATTTTTTTACACGCTTTATATTATTGTTTGATTTGCGGCGGCATCCTTATCATAGAGCCGGCACGTGGCGAGGCGGCGCGGTAGAAAGCAAGGATCATAAATGTTTATTAAGAAACAGTTACTTCCATGGAAAACGACATATAGGTCAGTTGATTTTTCGAATTTCTTATCAAATCTTCAGTTATTTATTAATCTGCTTGATCTTTACTATGGCTATATTCATTCAAGCTCACAATGTTCCAATTCTAATACGTTTTTCTAGGATTTAAAGTAAACTTTAATAAATAGTAATAGACTAATAGGTAATTGCAAGACTTGCAAGACTCTTGCTGCAAGATCAAGACCAAGACCAAGACTGGGAGCGCAAGACCAAGACCAAGACCAAGACTGGGAGCGCAAGACCAAGACCAGGTGTATTGGCGCAAGACCAAGACCAAGACTGGCTAAGTCTCGTCTTGTTCTTGCGTTTGGGCAACACTATGCCTGACAAGATGTCCTACTAACCTATCTCGCCTATTTCTTATTGACTTCCATAGCGCCTTCTGTTCTCCTACTCTTTCTAACACCTCCTCATTTCTAACCTTCTCTATCCATGGTATCCTCATCAGTCGCCTGTAACACCACATTTCGAACTCTTCTTACCTCTTCTTTTCCGCCGCGCCCATCGTCCACGTTTGGCACTCGTACACAGTCATGTTACAAACATATGCATTTAAAAATCTTATTAAATCTAAATTAACCGTTTGTATTATAATCCTAAGTGTCGCAGTGACAATTTACGGCGTAGTTCCGCGTTAAACTTGAGAATTTAATTGTCACTGCGGTTCATTTTCCCAAAGAAAATTATTTGAAATTCTAATAAAAAAAAATTATGATAATCAGTAGCGTTCATTATCTATGTAATGAAAAATCGGTTTGTGTTATGCGGTTGGCCCTTTAAAAAAAAATAAAATTTTGGATATATTTAAGTAATAGGTTTACAACTTAAGGAAATATCAATCGAGAAAAAATATACTTTGTGTGTTCATCACCACTAATTACCTTCTTTTATTATATGGTAAATAACGATGAGCTTACGTACTTGTTACGCCAGGCAAATTGGCGAGAGACGGTACCGTTCACGGAAATTTCATCGGAAATGCGTAGTTTCGTTTCTAAATCCACAGAGTCGTTGTTACCGGAGCGGAAAATTCAATGCAATTCTTAGGTCGTCATGTAAACATTCCCTTGGCAGACCGGAACACGAAATTATACAGGTAACATACACCAATCTATCCATGGATAGGTAGCTACCATTGTACCTCCTACTTACTGTTGTGTACATCGCATCGTTAACTGATGCACTCGAAGATTAAAACATTGCGCACCTGCCATCCAAAGGGAATCTAAATACTCTACATAATAATGTAACAATGATTGCAAACATCGGTATGTTAATTTTTTGCGATGATTCGTTGCGGATTTGACAGACAATTTTAAAATTAACCTTCTTTTCTCATAAAAATAATGGTAGGAGCACTCTTTGTGGTTGTAACAGTGTAAAATTTTTGTAAAATGTATTCTAAATAAGATAAGAAAATAACCTTATTTAACCTAACCCCAACCTAACGTAATCTTAGGTATAGTAAAAAATTAGACTTCGCCAACGAGTCATTATTCGTATTACAAAGTATACCTACAAGCATATACATTATCGCTACTACTTTTTAATTTGTATATCGAAGATGCAATTAATATTGTTAAAGACAGAACAGGGACAAATGATTAGCATACTTAAATTTGCAAATGATAAAGCACTTTTAGTTCTAGAGTAATTACAGTTAGTTTTAGTTAAAATGAAAGCGGAATTGACAGAGGAATATGGTATAAAAATCAATAAAAGTAAATGAGTTATATGTATGAAAGTATGTGAGGGATGTTAGAGCCAAAGCAACTAGGAGAAGTTGTCAATTATCGATATAGAGACAGTCAGATAACTCACAATCAGGACTAAAAAAACCCTAGATCGCAGAGATATAGAGCAAAGGATAGTGCAAGAAAGGGTCGCTTTTAACAAAATGAATCACTTTTGGATTCGAGATTGGCTAATTTGGAAATTCAAAAACGGTATTAAGATTAAGGTAAGACACCTTCTCAGGCATGAAGGGCTAGTTAGAGATATATTAGAAGAAGAAACAAGAGTTAAGTTAAGCAAATAGTGAGAATGCAAAAATTGGCTCAATATAGAAAGAAGTTGTCCAACTAGTCTTCAGGTTGAAGACATTATGATGATGTGTAGTTAGAGAGTATGAGATTTTAACATCATCTAAGATCTGAACAAATTTTATAGTAAGTTGTTCAAATAATACAGTTGGTCACGTTTCTAGTAAGGTCAACGTCAAGTCCACGTTCATGGTCACAAATTGATTTCCCCCTCGAAAGCATACCTCTTGGGAGGTAACGAAAACCAATCAAGACATTTGAGGGTTTTTGCAATAATTTTTATCTACATTTATGACATAGTTAAAAGAAAAATAGAACGCTGTTCTTAGTGGGCTATTCGCCTGTTTCGGAACGTAACATTCCCCCGGCTCCCCCTTATTATGATCGGATTCTAATCTAACTAATTTTACAAATTCCGGATGAGTGTGAAATCTCTTCAGTTTATTAAGGTAGACATAGGCGCAGTAACAATTTTTTTTCCCAGAAGGGATCAAATTTTCAATTCTATTAACAATATATATGTAAATTATTGTAGATTTATCTTGTATTTGTACGAATAATTGATATTCTAGGGTGCTTAGGAGGATTCTAGGGTGAGCCTGAACCACCTGACCCTTCCCTTTGTTATGCCAATGATGGTAGAGTCTTTTTAAATGTACATTATTTTTTGTAAAATGCCCGAATTTAGTAATGAATTTCTCTTTGTACACTTAAATATTCTGATTATTTATTTTGTGAACGAAAACGTCGTTTACGCTGCACTTGTCCCTTGTGTAATGTAATATATTTGCCTTTAATACCAGTGAAGTATCTGAAGCAATCACAAATGCAATTCAATATTTACGCCATATGACCTTTCGTGCAAGGGAGGCTAAATTCTGTTTAGCCTGATCAAATATTAATCAGTTGTCATTCAAGCTAGGAAGCTCGGCGTGAAATGTTAGCTTACGTATTCGAAAAATTTCCGCGACCCTTCCGATGATAAATGTTCAATAAGATCGGTGATTGAAAACCAAACAGTTTCTTATTCATGGCACCTTGCATTATTTATTTAGAGGAATGGATTGACTTATACTTATATTCATAGATTAATCTTTGTCTGCGTGAAACTATTTGTAATTGTTTATAATAAATACAAGTGTCAAATTAGGAAAGAAAGTAAATGGTTTTGATATATTTTTCGAATCTGGCTCCAGGAAAGCCCGAACACATTGTGCACAATCTAAAATCCAAGAAATAAAGTAAGTATGAATGAATATGATATTGAGATTAATATATTTTGAAATCTTGGTTATATTATTTTGGAAATTGACTTTGGGGTTTCGAAATTGTGATGTATTTAGGCAATTTTGAGGTTATATCGCGCTCAGCGTCACAAACAACATTGAAAATGATACCTCTAGCCTTATTTTTTTGATCCATGTAGACAAGTGTTGTTTGATTTATCGAAATNAATATTAATCAGTTGTCATTCAAGCTAGGAAGCTCGGCGTGAAATGTTAGCTTACGTATCCGAAAAATTTCCGCGACCCTTCCGATGATAAATGTTCAATAAGATCGGTGATTGAAAACCAAACAGTTTCTTATTCATGGCACCTTGCATTATTTATTTAAAGGAATGGATTTAGTTATACTTATATTCATAGCATAATCTAACACTTGACTTTGCCTGCGTGAAACTATTTCTAGTTGTTTATAATAAATACAAGTGCCAAATTAGGAAAGAAAGTAAATATTTTCTAATCTGGCCACAGGAAAACTCGAATACATTGTGCAAACTGTAAAAACCAAGAAATCTAGTTAACATGAATCAGATATTGAGATTCATATATTTTGAAATCTTGATTGCATTGTTTTGGAAATTGACTTTGGGGTTTCGAAATTGTGATGTATTTAGGCAATTTTGAGGTTATATCGCGCTCAGCGTCACAAACAACATTGAAAATGATACCTCTAGCCTTATTTTTTTGATCCATGTAGACAAGTGTAATTAGATTTATCGAAATGTGTACATATTTTCAAATTAAATGACATCTTAGACAGAGGATGAGCAAGCGGAGTATGATGACATAGACACAGCAGCAATTACTGGTTCACAACAAGCGTCGTAATAAATCTGCAAGTCTATTAAATTAAATTGTAATAAATAGTTGCAGTTTATATTCTACTTATCTTTTTGTCAGTCGAAGCGACTATTAAGTACATACGTATTAACTAAGTAACAGAATTAGGTATCTATCACATGCTACAAATATGTATTATGATCTTAAACCAATGAGTTAGAATAAGATCCTGAATTATGAGGTATCTTTCAAACGATTGAAATTTAGTTACAAAAAAAGTTGTTTACTTTTTCCTACCACAAGTTGTAACTGATTATGAATGGATTTTAGAGTAACCACGAGTAACTGCAACCTTTTAGACTTGATCTGTCTATGTCTGACTGATCGCTGATTACTTCTAATCCCGTATCACAAAGTTAGAATTTTGTCAACTCTCGTTGTGGAAGAGGGGTGAACAGGAGGATGTTAAAATTAATTGTAACCTATACCAATTTGAAGAGTGGGATGTTGGTGGCCTTCAAATGTCGAAAGAGTTAAAAATCCCTCGACGTGAGGTCCGGACCATTCGAAAGGTAGTCGGCAAAGTCCCATTTGAATTTTTTTAACCACAAACCGCTTCCTCGGGTCCTTTCAATTGCATATTTGAATATATCGACTTTACCTAGCTAAAATTGCATTACGACAAAACGCAAATGCTTTTTGATGCCTTAAGTGCCTACTTCCATGTAGGTATGAGTGAAAATAGGTATCACATGTTACATGAACTACACATACGATATATTGGGACAGTCCCATGCGTCGTGTCCGTGTAATAAAATTTTATTTTTGGTAATGAGTGTGTAGTAGGAAAAAGCAAAACGCAAAAAATGTCCGGCCAGGTGTGACAGCTGTGCAGCGGTTATTTCTAGGGCTCCGTTGACAAACATTGAGGCACATGGCGAGAGTTTGTCAGGCGCACATGGCGGCGCACGTGTGAGCGCCGCGACGCCGTCGACGGCCGTCGCTGCCGCCACATATCACCGCCACTGTACCGCGTACTGGGCCCCAAAATACGCCCCACAGACGACGCGGCTATAACTTGTATCAGCGACCGCATAGCGCCCGCCCGGGAAGGCTATTATGACCCTTTCGATCCAGGGTCGGACCAGCTAACAGTCTCTACAAAAATTGTACTAAATTAGGCATAAATTTTGTCTTAGACATTTTAAAAAATGACTTGGCAAATTATAAATGGTGCTTGGACATATTCCAAAATGCCTATAGGTACTTACAACAATTCATAGACTTTCCATTATTTTAGAAATTTAGTTAAATAAAACTATTTTGGGTATATGCCCAGGTGATGGGTTTGTCAACTGGAGGAGGTAGAACGGGTAGGGATGACCTTATAAGGCACTATCATCATCATCATAAGGTCGTCAATCCTAAGACTGGTTGAACTCGCACCTCCACTGTTTCCTATCCTGAGCTAATCTTCGCATTTCCTTAAACTAGAACAACCCATATCCTTAACTATTTGCGAACAGTAATCTAATCTAGGTCTACCTCTACCCCTCCTAGCTTCCGTTTCTGCCTCTAATATGACTAGACCTTCATGCCTTCCTACTAACCCATCTCGCCTATTTCTTATTGACTTCCACTAAACATGCATAAAATTTTGGTCCAACGAACGACATGACCTAGAGATTCAGACCATTGCTTAGCATTCTGTGGTGTCCATGGATCACTTGAACAAATATTAGGGTAGTAATATTCCACAGATAATTATTCACTTTCTTCTGTCTTCATTCACAATTCCTAAAAGGTAGTTCAAGTGGATCTTCCGTCGTACTCTCCAACATGTTCTGGATATACTGCCCGGCCACCAGCATTAGCAGCTGGTTCAAATGAAACACCCAAAGGTTTTTTATATCTGCCCCGGGGAGGTAATTACTATTTTCGTTTCAAAACAATTAAGCAAGCCAGTAGTGTTAAATTATTTCCAATTTGCCAATACAAATTGACGGTGAATTGATGCTGTTCTGATTCGAGTGGAAGACAAAAGGATCTCTGAAGAAACTCGCCACTCGTTCTAGTGAAACGTTAGGAAGCAACTCTAACACATGACGGTCCTTGGGCCCCGAATCAGAGCAGTATCAGTTCACCTCCTGGACATGAAAGTCTTTACCAAATTAACCGTTTAAATTGCTACGAGTCGATCTTTTTTTGGGGTTAGGTTGGGTTAAGAGTGTGGTGTAAATATAGAAATATAACAGTGATGTGTCGCTGTTTTATGATTTGAAATTAAATTAAAGCAATTTTATCAACGTATAATTAAGAAAGGGGTTTTTTTTGTTAATTAAGTAGCAAGAACTACCAATCAAATTAATATTTGGAAAGTTATTATGAATAAGAATTGGTTGAAATATTCGGAAATCCGTCTCTGTTTTTTCTGAACCGCATGGACAACAGTTGTTACCGGCATCATTGAGAACAGTTATCTCGACGAAAATATTTCCTATATTTTTGAGATGTTGTGACTATTTTTCTTGTATTTTCACAACATGTTCAGAAGGCCATTATGAGCGGTGATGTGTTGTTGGCTGGCGCTGTTTGTAATTGCGGGTGTTATAAATATTACTTAGGTGCAGCGAAAGAAACTTCTGCTCTAAATAACTTTCTAAGAAATAGTTCTCGTTTACGTATTAGACAAAAAAAAATGAATAGGATGTCTTTGTCCTGTGACAACGACTTTTCATTTCTTCTTTTTTATTAAGTACTCACCAGAAAGACTACGACAGTCTGTTAGGTTTTGTTGCTTAATGAGCTAAAGGCCTGACCGTCTCAATGGCAAATGAAAGAAATTATACACACAGTTAGGAAAAAATGCACATAATAGGTTTGGAGTATTTTTATTAAAATTTTAACAAAATTCTCACTTATCCTACCAGGTAAATACGATATATTATTTTTAATACCAGACATGGAAAAAGCGTCCAACTCTACGTGGAGATCTTTTTTAAATGCCCTTTAGAGATTTTTTTAGAACAAAATAAATACTAAATAATATTGAATACTCGGCAAGTAATACGTTTTAATGGAAAATAATTTGGTAATAAGTGTTAAGGACACTTATTTGATATGTTGGGTCGTCTTGCAAATAACTTTTAATCAAGTTATCCTTCAGCGAAACTCATTATTTCCTGATTATTCGACATTATTTGGTATTTTGTCCCTGAAGTAATCTCTAGAGGTAATAAAAAAAGAAAGAGTCTCAAGTTGATGCCTCCTTGAATGTAAAATTTTGCGCTTTTTCTGAATCCAGGATCAGAAATTAGAATTTTTAAATTAAAAAATCCATTAGACTTGCAAATGACCTTAAACGTTACGATCAAGGTCACATTGTATGTAACTATCAGATGTTTTTGATTGATAACTATGACGAGATGTGTATTTTGATCTTGTAAATGACTGAAGGTCCTTTAGCCTTTCCGGGTATACGTCACTTCTACCCGATTTTTGCAAATTTTTATATAAGTGTGGTGTATGAATTTCTAAGTGTTCTCATTTTGTAGCTCATCTTTATTTAAATGTGTATTACAGTATTTTTGTTAAGTAATTATTAATTTACCATATTGTTATTAAATTAGGCGAGGATTGAATCCTTTTTTTAATTATGTGAATTAATATCATTTGCTTGATAAAGATTCATTTAGATTTCCCCAAAACACTCCATTAGTTATTTTCCAATTTTTTTAATTCAACTACCCTTATTTATACCTATTTTTTAGCATTGTTCCATATATTTTATTAATTTATATTATAATTTTTTACGATCTTCATGTGAATTTTTCAGCATATTAAGGATATTTCTAAAGAATCCTTTTTTAGTTGGCGTGTTATCCTCTTCAATCAAGTTCTTGTAACGTTCAATTATAGTTGGCTCATTATGATACCATTTATGGTAGGAATTGTTACAAACGAATTGTTCATAATTCGTCTGATTCATTCGGGCCAAAGTTTTTAGAAATTTCTTCTCGCATTTCGTTTGCTTAGTAAAATTATCGGCATCTAGCGTTTGATTTCTGTACATAAATCGCCAGATATAAGTCAACAGGACATTCAAAGGAAGTAAAATGTACCAGACCATCAAATTCAATCCGAGACAGAAAGGTTTGTGATGTTTAGAAAATCCAAATGTTACATACAACAAAGTGTTATCAAACAAGTTCGAAAACGTAGTTAATACCAATGTTAAATACATTTCTTTAAAAAAAATTTGAACAATGTTATGTTCACACATCCACCAGCCGAGTTGTTGCGCTAAAATACTCAATAATTCGTCATCTGTCAGCTTGAAAATGGCCCTTTCGTGTATATAAACTTGTTCGTATCCTAAAAATCCTGAAATACGTGCAATTGTACTCCATTCCTTTCTACTGTAAATAATGTGCAAATCGTTAGTAGGAAAATTAACTTTGCTGGCCAAATAACCAAAACCCTGCTTCAATTTTGGATCTGTTAAGAGAGTCTTTTTGAGAAATAGAATGTCATATGCGGTATCCATAAGGAGTAATATTAAACAGCCCATAATCCAGAGGACGAACAAAAAATATTGATCAGTTGATGATACGACAAGAAAAGTAGTAATATATATCAATCCGTGGAGTGTTTGATAATTGAGTAGATCTTCTATGTAAGTTTTCGTAAAATTGAAAAAAAATTGTTGTCCTGGCTGATCATGTTTTTCCTTTAGGTAAACCGTGTCAAATAAGGTTAAAGGATAATTTATGAAGGCAGTTCCAACGTTCACTATCAATAACCAAAGTAGACTTAAAAAGAGGTCTCCTCCAACAGGCACATAGTCATCAAGAAAGTACCACAACTTTGCGTAAAACCCATTTCTGATAATGACCGTTGTTATTAAAGCGTTCCCTATTATTTTGGGAAACGTTATCTGCAACTTATCTTTGTGATAATGTCTTCCTTTTTCAAACTTATCTGATGAGAGACATCGTATTATAAATTCTGAAATATCTATATCCTTGTGAAACACGACAAGATAGTACTAAAACATAGTAAAATATTTTAAATGTTAATCAGTTTACAGTATAAAATATTGCTGTAGGTACTTGTCTTAAATTTAAGTAGCATTCCCATATGCAAATGCCCCAAACGATTCCAAGAACGTAAGATTGTAAATACATTACGGAATTTTGACATTTAAACGTCACATAGTCACCTTATTACCTACTGTTTATGTGACATCATCAGTCCTACATCATTATTTTCCCAAAACGCATCATTCCATTCCGGGTAAAAATTGTACCTTCTCCTTATTAGAAAAGGATTTTACTATCATTTTAGTTTTCACCCTTATCATTTTCATTTTTCATTTCCCTGGTGTGAACCTAAGAATGTTTGGAACAGTCTTGACATTTTGCTGAGTGAACTTCAGAGATTGTGTGATATTTTTGATAAACCAATAATTTGAGGAAGAATGACAAAGTGGAAATTCCTCAACCAATACCGAAGGAACAGTCGTAAAACCCCTGGGAAACCTTCCTCTTATTATTAGTATATTTACTGAAATAACATTATTGTAGATCCTGTACTGTTTGATTTGATTCATATAATAAAAAATTTAGTGAATTGTAGTCCTTGCTGTATGAACCTAAAGCGAAATTTAATGCATTTTCGTGTTATTCTAATAAGAATCAAAAGATTGAAATCGCATCAATCTATCTGTTTGGACAAACTTTTCAACTGTTTGAATTGCTTATCTATGATTTAGGCATTTAGGTATATTTGTACACTCAGTTTTATTTCACGCAGTTGAGGAAAACTGTCCCATTATTATTGTGTGCTCAGTTTCATTTAAAATGAGCTTTACCATACACTTCGTTCATCTTCAAACTCTGTAGTGCCTCGGCCCCCGGCGGGGGTGTGACAACAGTAACAATTTTTCCCTCATTAATTTGAGGTAGCGTGTAGTGGTTAAAAAAATTCAAAAAAAATAATTTTCAGATTAATATTTCATATCAAATTTTAGTTATTTATATTCCCGACTAAATCCCTTTCGTAAGGGTTACCATTGTAATTAATACTCATATTAGGTGTTTTTATTTTACAATTTTTAACAAAGTTCACTGTCATCAAGGAGCTTCGTGAAAATGAAGAAAAAATGCATTATTTACTAGTGTTTTATATTTTTGATATATGCATACTATAAAGTAGGTAGGCATTATACATAATTATTGTTGACGATAGCTTTTTATTTTAGTAAAAATGTGTTCTTTTTTTTTCTGGTGTCCTTGTAAACACTTGTCTCGGAAACGGTGACCAAATGTTACTTTTATTGTTGTATTGTTGCGCAGATTGCGCTTTGTATGTTTTCCACGACCTTCCGTGAACACCCGAGAACACACAAAGCCAACTTTGATATTGTACAGAAATGAGCATTTTGGTGAATTGAGCCATGTGCCAGCATTACCAAGGAGCAGTCTTCTTTTACAACGGGGCAATATGGTAGACAGATTGTGGGAATTGAAAATAACTCAGGCTAAAATAGGCCGGAATCATCGCCATCGGTATAGTATCGGTAACAACATACTGCGTACAGATTTTCAGATGCAACGTTTGGGGATGTTTTATGTCGACAGTAACAACGTAGTTTCTGCATGTGAGAATCGAATTTTACAGAACACACTCCGAATATCAATAGACCAAGACGTTGTGCCAAATGTTTTCTGCTTTCGGCTTCGTGATTAACATACGAGTAACCTGCAACGGATCACATAATCCCCCTATAAACCAAACGTCGAACCGACAAAAGATCTTTAAATACTTAAATGAAAAGTTTAATCTCTACAAGACTTTTGATCGTCGAATTTGTAGCAAATTCAAGCCGATACGGAAGGTATTAAAATGAAGCAAACTGTCTGCCTCTTCTCAATATGTATTCAGCTTTCTATGCAATCGGTAGACGGTATAATGCCACAACGAGGTAAAACATAGTTTATTATATCGCCGGAAACTGTCTGCCGATAATTGAGCGCCGGATTCGTTTCCTTTTTACTTTCGTTATTTATTTCTATGCGAGATTCACAACAATAAAAATTCGAAATCCATAAATATAAAAGTATAGGTATATTCTAAGCTTCCAAAGGAAGACGGTGTTGTTTTCGTCTGGTCTATGTCGTGGTATATGAAAAATTTGGTTATGGCGGTCGCAACGTCTCCGTTTAGACGCCATCTTAAAAAAGGGTGTAATTTGTTTTTTTTTTTTTTTCCACCCTAATAAAAAGGAAGCGATATTGACAAAACAATATTATATAAATATAAATAAAAGTTAAACAAAAATGCTAGCACATAAGGGAAGGAAAAGTAGGGAAAGGGCGAATTTAAAGATAATTAACGAAAAATTAGAGGAAGTGGCGGATTTTCGGTATATAAGGAGTCAAATAACTCAGTATGGAAGAAGCAGTAGAGATATAAAACAGATAGCGCAGGGTAGAGTCGTTTTCAATAAAAAGAAGTCACTTCTGTGCTCGCGAACGATTAATTTAGAAATTCGAAAAGATTGTTAAAGGTGTATGTTTAAAGCGCGGCGCTTTACGGGTGCGAAACGTGGACGGTGGGCGCGGCAGAAAAGAAAAGGTTAGAAGCGTTCGAAATGTGGGGTTACCGGCGAATGATGAGGATACCGTGGATAGAGAAGGTTATAAATGAAAAGGTGTTAGAAGGAATAGGAGAACAAGGGACTCTAACAAACTTAATTAGAAATAGGCGAGATAAGTTGGTAGGATACCTTCTTAGGCATGAAGGGCTACTTAGAGACAAATTAGAACCAAAAACAGGAGTTAAGAGGAGTAGAGGGAGAGAGTAGACCTAGATTAGATTACTGTTCACAAATAGTTAAGGATGTGGGATGTTCTAATTTTAAGGAAATGCGAAGATTAGCAAAAAGTGAAATGTGTCCAACCGAATGATGATAAAAAAATAATTTATTTCACCTGTGAAACGAAGGAAATTGTCGTTAATATTTAATATATTTCCCACTGTGATTAAACAACTTTGAACCGGCAGAGGCTGCTAATCTCACATATGTATAAGTGAGTACAGAATACCAAGTCACCACGCAATTCAATATCTGGGGCAAACTGATAATGATAAAATCATTGTCGCCACCGTGTACTCATACATAAATTCATACATATTTATTTATACGCAACTACTACTACTACTACCACCATTACATACAAACAAATGTATGATAGATACATGCAGAACGGTAAGTACCGTTTCACACGCCCGGTTGACAGCTAGGTGCAAGTGTACTCGAATGTACTTACGATAGTCGTACATATAACAATCGTGTCCGCCTATTTAGCTGATTAGTTGGTGAGAACTTTGACGGAGACCATTGAACCACACACGAGGAAGTGGTGAAATGATATCGTGGAAAAGGCCAAAGTAATCTTCACGTTCCGTTAGGTTCCGCTTTCGCTTCCGTAAAATGCTTCGTGTTATAAAGTACTATTTAAGCGGTTTTGTTATGCGGGTAATGCACCGTTCGATTTTCTGGGCTTTTTCTTTATTTTTGCACGAACCAGGTCTGTGAGCCGCAGGATGCAGGCGATACGTCGATACTTTAAATGTACTACCTCTTCTAAAAATTATCTCGTCAATTTGCAGGACTGATTGGCGGCATAATAATAATAATAAATTATCTGTGGGAATTGACGTATCTTCTTTCTTGTTTCCACTTGGAACTGTAGTCATTTGCTGCGTTTTGGACATGCCGTGGTTAAGTTAGGAAATGCTTCGTGAGTACTGCAGACAAAGTGAAAAGAGATAACCGAAAAATAGTAAACGGTGCAGCGATTAGAGGTTGCTTAGGTACGCAAAAGATCAGAGTCAACTTTATAACTGCCTGGTTGGAACCACATCTTTAAACAAGCGTCTTTCCTTAACAAATTCCTGAGAATGTTGAACTTTCGATGCTGACAATTTCTGCCTGTCTGCATGTCTTTATGTTACACATCAATTGGTGTAATGTTATTCCTTATTCTTTATGTGACCGCTGCAATTCCTACCTGACATCTCTCTTCTATGTTTACGATATTCCTTATAACGTCTGTTGTGAGTAAAGTAGCAACCGCTTTGGTCTAGTTAGCAAATTAAAAGAAGAAAGTAAATGCGACATTTTTATTGCAGACTGTGCCAATGTTGAATGTCCCAACTACATCTAATAATTTAATTAAGCAATTTTTCAATCTTCTACAGACTAACTCAAACTCAAACAAACCATGGCTCGGGGGCCTGATGAAAAGCTCATCATTTACGTCACCTTTAGACTGGAGCTGTGGTTCTAAAAGTATGTCGTGATAGTATTTCGTCAGAGATTCATCCTAAAGTATTAGCAATTTTCCAATTATCTTCTCATTGTTCTATCAAAATGAATCGATAATCAGTTATTTGGTCATTTTACCAAAGTGAAATGTCCAAATGTTCTAGGGGTATCTTAGTAGGGTCTAAAGTTTTCTGAGTGCAATATTGAGCAAACAATATAATAGCGTTTTTATAAAAGGTATTATTTTTATCTTTAAAGTATAGGAAATCTAAATGCTACACCCCGAGCAAAGCTATTCAGCGTCTATTATCATCAAAATATGTATACTTTTGTATGATGGAAATCATTATTTAAGTATGTTTAAAAGTGTATACTTATAAAACTTTATGTTTAAATAGTAATTAAGTACCTTTAATTGCTTACCTGTTCGTTCTTCATCAATTACACTTATTACAAAATTATCGATTAATAAACAAGTAATCATTTTTTATTTTATATTGCAATGACGTCGGTGTGTTCATTAAACAGTAATTGGAAAATTAACCCAATCAATTTCAGGTTGATCCGAAGTTGACTGGTTAATCAATAGCTGTAGTATGCCGTCAATGAAGTAGGCACTTATAAATAATAATCACCCTCCTCTATATTAATCGAAAATATATAAAATTATGGCTGTAAAGATATGCTATCAAATCGTTATCAACTCCTGATGCCGGTTTTCTGATTTTAGTGATGCTATTGAATCATTTCGGTGAAAAATTTTAGGAAAAATTGAAGGATCAAAGGCAGTTTCTCGCGGATCTTTTGATTTTCTGTCTTCTTGAAAATGCAAACTACATATTCTTAATAGTTTCGGTGGTTATCAGCGTTTACCTATCCATCATCATAAGGTCGTTAATCCTAAGACTGATTGGACACGCACTTCCTGAGCTAATCTTCGCATTTCCCTAAATTAGAACAACCCACATCCTTAACTATTTGCGAACAGTAATCTAATTTAGGGCTATCTCTACCCCTTCTAACTCCCGTTTCTGCCTCTAATATGTCTCTGACTAGACCTTCATGTCTGAGAAGGTGTGCTACTAACTTATCTCGCCTGGTTCTTATTGATTTTCGTTGAGTCCTCCTATTCTTTCTAATACCTTTTCATTTCTAACCTTCTCTATCCACGGTATCCTCATCATTCCAGTCCATGTTTCGCACCCGTAAAGCGCAGCGCTCCCGTACATACACCTTTAACAGCTTTTGTTTATTGAAGGCGACACGACCTTGCGCTATCTTCTGATTTATATCCTTACTACTCCTTCCGTCCTGACTTATCTGACTTCCCAGATATCTAAAATCAGCCACTTCTTCTAATTTTTCGTCTCCTATTTTTATATTCGCTCTTTCCCTACTTTTTCCTACCCATTAAAATAAAAAACCCTGCTTGGGCACACTATTATATCCATTCCTTTCCCCGTTTCTCTATTTCATTCATCCCTGATAGACAGTTGAAAAATGAACAATAAAAATCAGCATTGGATTAAAATTTGCGAATTTTGAAGTGTTGTATTATTTTGTGTACTATCTGTAGTTCCCTGATGTCTATAATATCATCAAATGACCACTAGGTATATCAAATTATAATGTAGCAAGAAAAGCTGAGAGTTTGAAACGTAAAATAAAAGTTGGTACCCAGCGTGGGCATCTCTCGATTAAAATAATTTTTAGATTGTTATTTCGGTGCTAAGTTTATAAGTTGTTTTTCGTAACAGGTGTAAACAATTTACTATTTTCGTACCTTGGATAACTGTGTCTTGTACATCGGGAAATGATAAATGTAGAAAAGTAATAAATTTATGTCGAAACATTCAGAAAAACCACATAAAAATTGGTTCCAGCTGTGCGTGCGTTAACACTAAGAGTTAAAAATACATAAATTTTTCGAAATCTCCCACCTGAGCTATAATGTTCTCCACAAAATGTGTTAAGGCGATAAAAATAGGTAGCTTAATAGGCAATAAAATACTTTTATTTCAGCGTGCTCTTGAAGGTATTTTACTGTTTTTAAATTACTTACAATCGTTAGGCCATTTATCTCAGAGTGAATCAAAGATTCTATGAAATTTCTTTCGTACCAAATTTGGTGAATTTTAGGTCAAGAGTAAACAAGAACATGTAATAATATTTAATTATTCTATTAATTTAGAGGTTTAAGTACAAGTCGTTATCATTATATATATATTGTAAAATTTTAAGTAATTTATTATCAAAAATACGCTGGAACCACTAAATACTCCAGTGGATCAAATGGTAACTTCAACTTCGCCACTCCCAAAGCTTCTTCTAATTATGATCATGGTCTCTTACCAAATTTGAGCAAAATATCTTTTAATGGCGAAACGTGTGTTAGAGGTATCTCAAAATCTCATGGACCACGAAATGCGCCAGGGTCGGACATTTATAACATTTATATTGAAGAAACTGACGAACAATGTTTTTGTTTTTAAAAGGTGCAAATGTAGAAATCAATGATCGGGCAGAGTTTTGTCACTGCTCAACCCAAAATTATGGCCCATGACATTCTAAATTACCTCTAATAATTTTTCTTACCTTTTCGTTATTATATTTTGAATTTGGATTTATGTGCTTTTTTACAGACGACATTTAAACTTTACTAACATAACTTTCAAATTTAGACATTTTTCATTTAATTTTATTCCCAACAATAATATTCGTCACGGTTCCGTTACCGAGTCGAACTTATGTAGCGTTTGTTGTTACGAAATTAAGTTGAAATGTTAGCGATAGTGATATATGTCCCTATACGTACCATGGTGATATCAAAAAGATTACTTACATGTTACGTTGTTGGGTCCAGTCGCAGGTGAGGTTTTGTGGTACCGCAGTGTCGTGAGATCTATGAAAATTTACCTTTCTTGTACACTGGACTGCAAGAAAAGGTTAATAAAGTTCGCGTGTAACAGTGTAATACTGATTCGGAATGAAATTCAAAATGCACCAGCGATTTCCATTTCGTATAACGTACAAGTAAACAAACATTAACTGTTTGGATCCGATACGTTATTGATTTCTCAGTAGATATTATTGATTGAATTAGTGATTTTGGTTAATAAACAATGTTTATCAATTTATTGCTTTATTTACCCTTTACAATTTGTGGCTTTTTATATCATTAAAAGGAAGTAATATTATCACTCATAATAAAGATAATGAAGATTAATCAAGTCGTCAAGTTATGTAGGTACATATTTGCTAACATTCACTAGAGTATGATCAAAATCGTCATGAAAAGAATAAATAAGGGACATTCACTGATCAGCTTGGTGGTTGTTGATATATACCAGTTAAGATACGCTGTGCTTCGGTTATTAACTTTAAAATACTTACCAAGATAGGTAACAAAATGACGATAACAAAATACGATATTTTTATTTTACCTAGAATGTGGTTATTGTATCGATAAGATTATGAATGGTCTTGTCTTACTAAAGAAATTATGACCCTATATTAGGTGTGTTATGAAAATTATTGTAGAAAAATGATGTAATGATGATATTGCGCTTTCACAAAATTGAAACTAATGTTGAATTCTTTGAACAGAAAATTTGTACAGAGGACCAATGATATGTGAAATCAACTTAATTTCTTCCCACTACAGATTACCTCAAGTTAATGAAGAAAATTTTGTTGCTGTTGTCACAAATTCGTCGGGAATTGAACCCGAGCTTCTGGATTTACACAGCAGTACTCTTACCACTAAGGTACAAGAGAAAATAGCAATAAAAACGACGAAAACAGATTTGGATTTATATAAGTATTAATATTAATACATATAGAATATAAACATTCGTTTCAACAACTCTGTAAATACGTATCTACGGGGTTCGATTTCCGGCGAGGGTGTGAGAGCGGCAACAAATTTTTTTCCATGAACTTGAAGTAATCTGGAGTGGGAACAACTTAAGTCGATTTTACATAAATGTTTCATAATTATTAAAATAATTATTTTACTATTGTTTACCAGGATAACAAATTGTATGGAGTGTTCGGAAGTACAGCCTTATAGGTAAAAAAAACGGAGTTAACCATTCATACACCACCGGTGATCGGTCGGGGATTTAATTTCTAATCGGCTACGTACGTATTGAAACAAAGCCACCGGCACCGGCTTGATAAGCAGACCGATGACCGTCTGTTGGTCGTCGAAATTTTATTGTGACCGGCAACCGATCGATAGAATACCCGGACCGGTAGGTGTGTTAAATAATAATTTCTTCGGGTTTTTTTGCCGCTCGGCGAATTAGCTGTCCGTGTGCTAGGGTCCTTAAATTTATCCTTATTTTTGTAACATTATTATCTGATTCAATTTTCTTCAGATTCCTTTACTGGGGGCAGAGAATAGGGGACTTTTAGAAACATGTACCTATTTTGCAATTTCTTTATCGTTACTGACACTGTTTGCGAGTGCATTTCAGTCGCGGCGCCGTCATCACCAGTGCACAAAAGAAATGTTTGTGAAATAGTGCTAGTTTCGAAAACAATGCTCGTGCCAAACGTGACGTCCTAGTGCAGGTGGCCGAAGAGAAACTAGGTCGTTGTCGAAGCGCTAATAATTATTGCCGTTGTAGAAGAGATACTCCACTCACTCGCGCCTGTCATCGCTATCGCCCGTAAAATAGCAACAATGTACCTTACACCTTCTTCCGCAGTTTCTCTTTCTTTTTTAGTTTGCTTGCCAGTTTCTAAATTAAAAACTTGAGCCGTCCAAATATTTTCCTACAACGGTTTGAGACCATAAATCAAACTTTCAGTTCAAAAAACCAATCAAGTAGATAATGTATTAGATTCCATACTGCGCTGTCTGAAATCTAATAATACTGCTAATTTTCCAAAAACTGTAAAATTTATAGTGTTCCCGACAGTTTTCTTACAAAATTTGGGGCTATATCAATGAATCTCGGTTTTTTTCATAATACTAGTTGCTAGTAGTATATAATATGCGAAACATCGACAGTGGGCGCGGCGGAAAAGAAAAGGTTAGAAGCCTTCGAAATGTGGTGTTATAGGCGAATGATGAGGATAACATGGGTACAAAAGGTTAGAAATGAAGAGGTATTGGAAAGAATAGGAGAACAGAGGACTCTATGGAAGTCAATAAAAAATAGGCGAGATAGGTTGGTAGGACACCTTCTCAGGCATGAAGGTCTAGTCAGAGACATATTAGAGGCAGAAACAGGAGTTAGGAGGGGTAGAGGTAGACCTAGATTAGATTACTGTTCGCAAATAGTTAAGGATGTGGGTTGTTCTAGTTTTAGGGAAATGCGAAGTTTAGCTCAGGATAGGAAAGAGTGGAGGTACGTGTCCAACCAGTCTTAGGACTGACGACCTTATAATGATGATGATGATGAATACTAGTTGCTGTACTTCAAGAACTGAAGGAACAGTTTTTTTTTTAACTACATTTATGGAAATTTCTTTGAAGATGCTCTATGCTCTATGTAAAATTAAAAACTAAAATACATATTTTTAAATTTACAATAATAATGTACCTACTAATCATCCCTTTCGCTGTACATCGTTACTTAAACGAGTTGCACAATTTGACTTTCCATGAAACATGAAACATCTATTCCTAAATGTTACCATTTTACCTTGTTGTATACTTCAACTCCTATTAGCCTCGAAATTCTGAAGAATAGAAAGGTCGACTTGGATGCTTGTGCATGTAAGAATAATATAGTTAAGCAGGATGATTTTCTATAGTAAATTATTGGTTTCGTTTGCAAAAATCTACACATAATATTCCAATACTTATTCTGATGGCGTTTATTTATGAAACAATTACATATTCTGTATTCATTGAAGTAGGTGCACGTCATACATATATGATAATATGTTAATGAGTTAATGTTCTAGTGTTATGTAATATGTTTCTAATGGAAATAAGGGTAGCTGAAATAGCTGATGATAACATTTATAATTCAAACCATAACCTAACCGAAGCAATAGTACAAACTGCATATAGTTAGGACGTTCAAAATTGGCATAGTCCACAATAAAACTGTCGCATTTACTTTCTTCTTTCAACTTACTAGTTAGACTAGAGCGGTTGCTGATAGAACGCCTACTTTTACTTATGACAGACGTTACAAGGATTTTCGTAAACAGAAAAGAGATGTCAGATAGAAATTGCAGCGGACACTAATAAAAAAAAAGGAATAACATTACACCAGATAATTTATTGCAGACTTTGCCAATTTTAATCGTTCCAACTATATGTATTACAACTCAAAATAGTGGCGATAAAGTAGAACATTTTTTGAAAAGATATATCATGAAAACTTTTACGAATCATTTTCTAAAAACATATTGCAATCATTTTATTTCTAGAAATATACATCTATTATCGTTGTATAAATATAAATAAATTAGGCATTGGAATACACATATCATCGAAATTTTAGGAATTTATTGAAATGCGTTTACATGAATACACACATGCACAAATCAAAGTCCGTAGATACTTAAATAATTGTCATATTTGCTGTGATATCTATTTATCAAACAGGTACAATATGTATTCGTATTACGTACGAAAAAAAAAAACACCTGAAACCTCTTAACGAAACATTCTCATTATCATATTATCAATGGTACTAACCTCAATAGACTAATGACTACATAAGTACCTACCGCACAGGTGTTGTTAATTGTTTTGTACGTAATATTTGGTACTCTTAACAGAATTAAATATCATATCATCAAAAACAAATGATTACAGAGGCATATTTCGATGACTCGCAACTTTTATAAAAGTATGTGAAAGTACCAAAATAAGCAACATTTATACATCTACATTACGCTATTGAATATTTGCAATTGCTCTTACAATAGAAAAAAAAAAGCGCACTAGAACAATTAAAGAGACCTATGATTTGTACCTACTCTGTTAGAGGGACGGTTTTGGTTGAATCGACGGTCGACTGCCGGAGCGGTACTTAAAGGTTGTCGCACACTGATCCGTCCCGTCGTGTCAAAATACGGACGGGATTACAATGTAAATGAAGGACAATCGCTCTTTAGTCTAGCATGCCACAGCTTAGGCGAAACGGAAATTTGTAATATTTCAGAGTCAGAGCAGAGAATGTTCACCCTCTTTTTCATTAATGGGGTGGACCTACCTGCTCCGCTTTCTGTTTTTATTTTCTTCATCAGCCAATAATGCAGCCATTACTATTACTACTTCTACAAGAGAACTGCTGCTTTCAAACTTCGTGAAACTGTCAGTGCTATGTGTAAACTAAACTAAAATAAAAACGCTTTTCACGGTACAGGACGACTAGCCAGTTTCATTTTTATCGGAAAAGCGGGTGGTGAACTATCCTTTGCCGTCATCGGGTCGTCTTGTAACGGACAATTGAGCGACAACCTTAAATATTTGCCATGGATTGGAGGAGAAGCGACTAAAGTCGTATTTACCGTTCGAAGCATCGCCGTTTTCTAAACCACCTAGTCAAAGGGAGAATCTAAGGTGCTCCAAGGTTTAATTTTCTGATTAGTCATTCTTCGGGTATGAAATTATTAGAGCTTCATGTTTTTGTAACTGAAGTTTATTGCAGTGATGATTCTACTATTCAGGTGAAGACGAAGAAGTTAGGTTAGGTAAACTTTAGGTCCCTTTTCAATTTTCCGATTATTCCTTTATCCATTATTAATTTCTAATTGAGTATGGGTGTACCATAATTTGCCACGCCTATAATATGTACTTATTCTAATATAATATGACGATTTAATCTTTATTATCAGGTTGTTTACGCCTATTTTATTGCACTTACGATTAATTGTTGTTTCAAGCATACTCATATTTGTTAAGATTTTTAATTTGTTTAGCGTTATTTAGTAATCTTTCAATGGTATAAAGTAAATACAGACAGTGATAAAAAAGCAGAGGATTAATTTTCCTTATCTGCCTGAAGAAAATACGCATTAATATTCTCATAAAAACCCAAACAAGAAAATTCTTTAATAAGTCCAGAAGATGTATAATTTGGAACAAAATGAAAACTAAATTATGAGTAGAAAATTGCTTCAAAATTAATTTAACTTTTTCAGCCGTTTTGATTATAGCAGAAGGTAAAAGTTCAGTAGTGTTGTCCTGTCTATATCCTTTTGTAAACGGTTCGTTATTACTCACAGTAAAGAAAGATGCCACCTGCAACCTCAGTCAAAACCTGTGGTTTTAAGCTATATGTATAACTGTTTGCTTAACATGCAATGAATTGCAATTAGGTTGTATGAATCAACAATCACTAAAATTCAGATTTATTGTCCTGAAATACATTTTAAACTAATGACGAAAAATGTACACAGCTTTACCTTGCGTTGAATTCAGTTTTGAAAATTTGGGTAAAACATTCGAAATGTTTATTTATTGGTTTTCTTTTCTTTCAATCTCCTAAAACAATTTTTATTGGAAATTTAAATTATAAATCAATAACCACTGCTTATCCAAGCCTCTTTTTCGTAACTGTTCAAACTAAAGAATTTTGTGGATTTTTATCATGAAGAAAACTCTTTGAAAATGTGTTTAATTTCCGGTCTCCCTATGCATCCTATATGATGTTAAAATATTTTCAGATGTATTTACGTTTCAAATAGCTTGTTTAGTATTACAATAATTTTGTTATGTTGCTTTGAAGCATTGTTAGTATTTGATGTTTTAATTTTTTGCAGGTAAGATGACAATGACATTTAAAGGATAATTTGAACATTAATTGCTGTTAAGCAATTAAAAATGTTTCGGGACGAAGCTGCTTTTGAAGAAATAGGTAACGTAATATGTTCTTTTACAAATCAGTAAGTTTTTATCAATATTAAGGTAATTACTAACTTCTCTGAAGCTTAACAAAACGTTACAATTTCAACTTCAGGTAATATATTTAAATTTCTAATTTTTAAGGTTTTTCTTTTGGTATTATGATGTAGGTACCTTCGAGAATATACGGTACCTACTTTAGGTA
The DNA here is from genome assembly GCF_000699045.2 of Agrilus planipennis. Classification (NCBI taxonomy): domain Eukaryota; kingdom Metazoa; phylum Arthropoda; class Insecta; order Coleoptera; family Buprestidae; genus Agrilus; species Agrilus planipennis. The sequence continues at coordinate 692,964 of NW_020438905.1, read as the reverse complement.
TCATTAAAGTTTAGTATTTGGGTAATGCGTAACAGTGAAAAATGTTATTCGATATCCCACTTAATGGATAAAAGTACGTATAATTTGAGCAGTCAGTTTTAAATACGAACCTATAACCTACCTATTAAATTTACAAATGAGTGAAATTTGTGTTTTGTAATTCTGCTGCTATAAATTCAAAAACTGTTAGTTTTAAAAGCGGCTAACGCAACTATTCACCGTACTACAATCCGCCTAAACGTTAGTACGCCGCCATTGAAAATAGCACGCCTAGATATAAATATTGAAAGTTATGAAGAAAACTTTTAAAAAGTATACGTAGAAACTACTTTTCCGAAGGCTCGGAAAGTCTTCAGTTCAAGATGCTCTCGGGGAAAGCTGAATTTTAGTATATAGGCCTGGGCCCCGAAGGATAGCCTTTTCAATGGGGATGGGAGTGACGAGTGCAAACAAAAAAATATTTTGAGAAAAATTACGTTTTTTAGAAGGAGGCGAGTCGTCAGTCCTGAAACTGGTTGGACACGTACCTCCACTCTTTCCTATCCTAAGTTAAACTTCGCATTTCCCTAAAACTAGAACAATCCACTTCCTTAACTATTTGCGAAGAGTAATCTAATCTATTAGGTCTACCTCTACCCCTCCTAACTACTGTTTCTGCCTCTAATATGTCTCTGACTAGACCTTCATGCCTAAGAAGGTGTCCTACCAACCTATCTCGCCTATTTTTTATTGACTTCCATAGAGTCCTCTGTTCTCCTATTGTTTCCAATACATCTTCATTTCAAACCTTTTCTACCCATGATATCCTCATCATCCGCCTATGACACCACATTTCGAACGCTTCTAACCTTTTCTTTTTCGCCGCGCCCACTGTCCATGTTTCGCACCCGTACAATGTCGTGCTCCAAACATACACCTTTAACAACCTTTTTCGAATTTCTAAATTAACCGTTCGCGAGCATAGAAGTGACTTGTTTTTATTAAAGGCGACACGACCCTGCGCTATCTTCTGATTTATATCCCTACTACTCCTTCCATCCTGACTTATCTGACTTCCCAGATATCTAAAATCAGCCACTTCTTCTAATTTTTCGTCTCCTATCTTTATATTCGCTCTTTCCCTACTTTTTCTTCCCTTGCATACCAGTATTTTAGTAGTACTTTTATTTATTTTCATACAGTACTGATCTGTCAGTAGCGCTTCCATTTTATTCTAGGTCCTCCTTGCTAGATGCTAATACTGCTACATCATCTGCAAGTCTAAGCATACTAATCTTTTGCCCTTGCACATCTATCCCTACAGTTGTACTGTCTTTAATGATGTAACATATTATATTTGTCGTCGTACTGACTGAAATCAAACTACCTACACTCAATTCCAAATCATATGATCGTCCACTCATGACTTTTAGTAGTTGTTACGATTTCGCAAAACCTCTACGTTTTTACTTGACGTCTTTAAGATTCAAAAGTTTACTGTTGGCAAATATTTACTTTTACGGCTGATTTCAATTATTATAAAAGTGGAAAGAAAAAGAAAAAACGCACACCAGCACATGGACGATACGGTGCACGCAATGGTTTAAGAATCGAGGTCGCGAAAGCATTAATAAGTGTATACTCCGCTGATTTACTTAAGGTTGTGTAAATTACTGATAAGAAGTACAAACGTACTCGGTGTATGAGCAGGTGCAAAAACTTTTCGTACCGTGAAATTGTTTCATCATTCGCGATCTTGCCACTTGTGCAAATATTTGAGAACTTTACTTGTAAGGTGTTTCGGACTAATAGGAAAAGCAATTTAATTGCGTCATATTTTAAAGTTACCCTCGCACAGGTGTGCCAGCCATCTGATTTAGTGGCTTACACAAAAACAAAGTTAATTTATACCTTATATGGCTAAAAATTTACTTTATTTTTTATCTACAACACTAAACTCACACCAGCACCTAATACGTATAGTAGGAGTATTGGATAAACCTTCTTATTATGCTTCAGCCACTTGGTACTGTAGTCATGCGTTTTGAACGTGCCCTTGCTAAGTTAGGAAATGCTTCATGAGTGATACAGATAAAGAGAAAAGAGATAACCAAATAATAGTAAGTGGTGCAGCGGTTAAGGGTTGCTGCGGTACGCATAAGATCAGGGTCGACTTTATAACTGCCTGGTTGGAATTATATTTTTAAACAAGCGCCTTTGATTTCCTAAATTCCTAAATGCTCAAATTCTGCTAGTCTGTATCTTTTTCTGTTACACATTAAACGGTGTAAAGTTATTCCCTTTTCTTTATTAGTGTCCGCTGCAATTCTTACCTGACATCTCTTTTCTATGTTTACGATATTCCCTACGTCAGTTGTGAATAAATGTAGGCGTCCTGTCAGCAATCGCTCTGGTCTAATTAGTAAATTGAAAAAAAGTAAATGCGACAGTTTTATTGCGGACTATACCAATTTTGACAGTCCCAACTATACCAGGCAAACCTCTACGGTTCATGTCGTCGTTCTGATGGGCTTTCCATTAAATACCAGCCTCACCAACGTTCCAACCACATCAAATTCGATCTGAACCAATGAAATTTAATTTTCAATAAGAAAATTGAGTTGAAATTGTTGCCTATAATGTTTATAAACACTAAAATAAGTTATCATCAATCAAAACCTGATATACCAGCAAGTGACAGAAACACAAAAATTGAAATAGTTCGTTCATACTGATGAGCAGAAGAACTATATCGAAATAGCAAATAATTTACTATAATAATCAATAAATAATACAAATTAGAACAAACGACCTATCCCAATACAATTTTAATTACGTTTCCTATTATATTTATTAAATTATTATTGGTATAGTTCTGTTTTTTCTTTTTTCTCTGGTACATTATGCGATACCTAGCCGGATCCTAAATAAGTGCAGATCCGCAGAGTACCAAATCCGAACCGGGTACCTGGCGGATCTGGATACTGGNCCAGTCTCTGAACGAGAGACTCGAATCTCTCAATAAGTGGTGTCTCGATAGACATGGTTAAAAGTTCAACATATTTCAGAGATCCCAGTCTTTCTACGAGAGACTAGAGTCTCTCAATTTTTCAGTTTTATTCATTCAGTCTCACTATGAGAGACTCGAATCTCTGAATTAACAATTTTATCGTTCGAGTCTCTCCTATAGAGACTGTGAGAGATCCATAAAAACACCTAGGCAATAACTGAGAGACTCTAAAAGACTGTGAGAGACGCTGAAAGACTCTGAGAGATTGGAGAGAGATTGAAAATTTTTGTCTAGGGTAATGTTATATGTATTGGTAGTTTCCCGCGTTTTTGTGTTGTGTAAGTCTGACAAGAGAGGATTTTTTGTTTCACCAATATAATTCATAAAGTTTCGAATTCTTTACCTTATTCTAAAATACTAAAACAGTGTGGCATATAAGGCAGTTATAATTACAAAATTAATTAACATATTACTAAAAGCTGCTTAGGAAACACGTTAAAAAACAATGTTGATAATAAACAATGCAATAAAAAATTTAACACAAAATATGACGTGTATATCAAATCATTATGTATATTTTTATTTACGTAATCGGAAAATTTTTTAATTTGATATGAAAATGTTTAGTGTCGGCATGCTGAACATAAAACGAATTAACTTTTTTTGTTGGACTATTTACATTAAAAATTAAACTGGCCTTGCGAACACCTGCATTGCATTAAAAATCTTATCGCAGACATAAAAATACCACTCTTACTTATTTCACCTAAACCGCAAAATATGGTTTATATGGTTCAATACATGCAAATAAAATTTAATTTTTACGAGTAAAATAGAGTTTGATGAATGTTCATGATTGAATTTGTTTAACTAAACTGTGAAATTATCAAAAATAATAAAGTTAAACTAGAGAATTCATAACAATCAGGTATTTTTGAATGTAATTGTAGTTCTTGTAATAAATTACGTAGTATGTAGGATAGGCAAGCAAGGCTTTTAGTGTTAGAATAAATGAACATAAAAAGATTAAAAATTAAATGCTTCTGAATCTTTAAAAATAAATAAAATACGAAACTATAACGACGACCCAGTAGATTTAAGTCGTTTCCTGTTATTAAACTTATTCAGATTTCACCCCCCCCCCGTTTAGGTGTAACCATTTTGTATATTATCTGTAAGCTACAATTTCTGTGAAACATTTCGTGTAATACACTCAGAAACTTAAAAAAGCGTACCGAAGCAATTGTAATTTCCACTAAAAATTACGTGAAAGTTTTGGTATTTAAATAAATTCAATTTGTTTACTATTTTTGGTGAATGTTAATTTCTTAACTGCTTAAAAACTATACAAAAATGCTCTGAAAGTACCTGAAAGGCGGGGGAAAAGAAGGAATGAGGTTTCTTTAGATTAGTCTAAACGCCTTTTGTATCACAAAAGATTTATGGCATTATTGTAAACGAAAAGCCGTTACCGTAATAAATTGCTACAGCATTTCACCAAATAGTCTTAGTAAACAGAAAAATAAACATGAGTTGATAAACCTAAACTATCATAAACGGCAGAACAGACCTTTACCTATTTTTTTTTTACTTTAAATTATCTGAAAATGTTCTTGACATTTGAGTAACTTACCAGCAGGTTTTATATCATTTACTGTCTTCCTCGGGAATCCGACACTGGGTGGGTGTCTTTTGAAGATTTCCCCTCTTCCACGAAAACATAAAAAAAATATCATTTACTTGCTGTAAGTGACCATAAAATAAAAAAATTCAATTTAAAACCAACGACTTCTTCTAGTTATCATCTTTTCTTTCCTTTGCCTTTATTTTTATTTACTTTCATATCATACACCTTCATTATTATTATATATCAATATTTTTCCACCGTGCAACCCTAATCTTCGATATATGGATTAAAAAGTATCCATTCTGCTTCAATACATTCATAAGTATGTATTACCAGTTCATGTGCCCTTAAATAGGAATGTACTAGGTACCTACCGTTATTTTATTATTATCAATATTATTGTTATGATTGTTATTATTTTTTTTTACCTGAATTTACTAAGAAAAATCAGTAATGATGGATTTAATACAATGAATGATAAGATAAATTAAATAATGACGAAAATGCTATTCATTCAATTTTCAGTAATGTACCACATGATCGGAGTGTTCACACCTCAATTTTACAAATACCACACTGGAGTAACCAGTAAGGTTTATCAGTAAGGTACAAATGTTATAAAAGTAATTTACGCAGTTAATATAAAAATACCTATGAATGTATATACCTACATATATTTGTTTGTCGGTGGACGCGCATATTTACTAATCGATAGGGTTTAATTTACTTGATAATGTAGGTATTGTATATTATTATCGATCATTTTAAATGAAAGAAAATTGCTAAATTGGTACATTATCCGGTAAATTAACATATATATAAACAGACCATTTAAAGTTCTACATTTTTTTTATATAAAGCATTCGTATAGGTATCTAAAAAAAATTTTCTCGACCATCTTTTTGTCAACTTATATTGCAAAAGGACACGGAAAACCCTTTTAATTTGACAGGATAAACATAGTGTAACCCGTCCTAAACCCCTAAAGATTCATTCTAAATATTAGTGAAAGCATTTTTTAAGTCCGATGTATATTTTAGAACTTTACCTCGTATATCGAAATTTACAAACCTTAACTCTTTATAGATAATATTAGAATAGTAGAATGTACATACGCTTTTTATTTTTGGTGGCTTAGGTTAGATTAGGTTAGGCTTCTATCTTTTTTGCTGTGTCTTCATATTGATTACTCACTAGACCGAGCATCCGACGTAGTTTTTCTGATATTTTGCCATGTTTTCTCCAATGTAATAGCTTTCTTGCCTTCAGTGGTAAAACTTATTGAGGTAGGATAAAATATGTGAGGATAATATGCGCATAAAGTAGGAAAACAGAAAAAGCGAACACCCAAAAGTGGTATAGGCTGTTGCGGTAATAAAAAATGTCTGACTATAATTTTTTTTGAAAGTTCGAGCACCGGTGCTAAATGTCTATGTAAATCCAGTCTTGACTATGTAAATTCAGTTTTGAGTTTGGTTGATCTGTAATGAATTTTCCTGCGACCCTCCAAATATACGTATTTTTTGCGAACTCCGACTCCGCTTCAAGAGTCCAGGGGCTTATTTTTTTATTTGGTTTGCTAAATGCCGTAACACGCAGTTACATCTATATGGCTTTGTCTAACAAGTCAATATCCTTATTTAAAAAGGACCTCGTTAAAATTCCTGAACGTATAATAGATGGCGTTTACTCTGTAGTTATTTATTTAAAAATAAACTCAACTGATCATGAATTCACGAGTACCCAAGGCAAGGGCGAAGTTTCGCCATTTTTTGCTTTACATCAATAATATTTAAAACGCCACCGATTTATGCACATCAAATATACTCCTTTTTGGTTTTTAGCGGTACTAGCGGTTGGTAATAGATGGAAGTGTATTTTTTTCTAACGATAAGTACGTATTATGTTCTGGTTTAGGTGTACAGGTTTTAAACACGTTCAAAATACATGTTTTATACGATTATCCTTGATTTTGTAAATGGAGCAATTAATATTCTTGATAAGAAAAAACACACCTGCAGTAAATAATACGTTCGACCTTGTTACTACAAGGGTATTAAACACCTGCTTCATTTTTACTCCAAGATTGAAATTATCAGACTCATTTAAACAACCTAATCGTACTACAATAACCGGATTGGAAAAACAAAGGAAGTTACTGATTTGAGTCGGTCGTAAACTAGTAAATAAGACGTAGTAGAAATACACACTTACGTCGATCGTACCTTTAAATAAATTTCACATGCAGTTTTCGACAACCTGTTGCCAAAATAAAACAAACAGGTACAAACATGGGATCTTATTTTCTGTTGAATTTACCAGTGATTAATATAAACATGTTGAATATTGGGATCCGTCAAATGGGCATACACCATCTGGTGGCAAAATTTATAACTCGAATGAGGGAAAAATTTACATAGGAACTGTGCACGCAAATTGTAAAATTGTTTATTAAAATAATAAAACACGTTAAAAAAGTAAAAATTTTTTTGATGATGGAGTCGACGAAGTTTTCTTCTAAAGTTAAATCAAATAAAAAGTTAATATGTTCAGTGAAAAGCTGCAATAGCACTTCAGACATAGATCTTCACTCTTCACCTACATTAACTACTTTCCAATAAAAACTAACCGTTTTATATATGTAAAAAATATATTCGGAAAATTAGAGAAAAAAGTAAACTAATAGAAGCTTGGATGAAAGCAGTAGGTATCAAAGAAGTGAATTCCGGAATAAAAATTTGTTCACGTCATTTTAATGCACATGATTATATTTCAGCAAGTATTTACCATCAGCCATAACCTTAATATTTAAAACTAGAATCATACTAAAATTATAAAGTGAGAAATTATTTATTCCTGTGTAATTGATTTAACACAATTCTAATGATACGATATAAGTATTTTGAGGTTAAGAACCTACCTGCTGCAATACAACAAAGTTGCAATAATGTGTTTGCAACGTTCTCTTAAATCGGCTTTGCACGTGCAAGTCATTGATATGATATTGCTTAAATCACCCAGAATCACCTCACCAATTATATAACGTGAATCACTTTTTAAATCCGAAGTTTGTAAAAAGTAGGCAGTAAACTTGACGGAATTTGAAGGCTAGCTTCCGGATTTGTTATTTCCGAATTTTATAATGTGATTGGCATTAAAAACACGCTCACCTTCAACGAAATTTCCTTTCCGAGGCTTTGTGTCAGCCCAATCACATATTGTGTCAATACTTATCATTTTATCGTAATTTAAAAACTTGGAAATTGCACGGTACACTATAGGAACTACGATAAATTTTCCCTAATCGGCGCCATGTTTTTAGGCTCCTCCCATTTGACGGATCCTAATACTCTATAGGAGATTTTTAAAATAATTTCACGAAAATACCTCACGGAATAGAAATACATTTTTTCCTTTGCCTCTTCATTATGATTATTTATTAATTGCAATTACAATTGATTCTTCATATTAATTCTTACGTTCAATTATCCGCAAACAAAACAGAGCCCTAAACACGGAGGGCTAAAGTGGATGAAATCTTCCATGCCAAAGTATGTGTATGTTAATATTATTTTGAACAGCCCACACAATGTATGTAATTGTATGTTTTGCGAGGGTAAAATTTTTGCTATTTTGTACCCACTTTACAAACTCGGGAATATGGCATACGTTGATTGGATCTCATTATTTTGGAATAAGTTTTAATCAAAATTTATGCGCTTTCGAAGGAGAAATAAACAGATGATCTTGAATTTGACCATGAATTCGACCTTGAGAGATCATTTGCTGGTCAAGCATTTTTTTAAAAGGGAATGCATATTTTTGAGCCTAACATTGAAACATTGAAAAACTTTGTGGTCGGAAGAGTAACCAGTAAGGTTTATCAGTAAGGTACAAATGTTATAAAAGTAATTTACGCAGTTAATATAAAAATACCTATGAATGTATATACCTACATATATTTGTTTGTCGGTGGACGCGCATATTTACTAATCGATAGGGTTTAATTTACTTGATAATGTAGGTATTGTATATTATTATCGATCATTTTAAATGAAAGAAAATTGCTAAATTGGTACATTATCCGGTAAATTAACATATATATAAACAGACCATTTAAAGTTCTACATTTTTTTTATATAAAGCATTCGTATAGGTATCTAAAAAAAATTTTCTCGACCATCTTTTTGTCAACTTATATTGCAAAAGGACACGGAAAACCCTTTTAATTTGACAGGATAAACATAGTGTAACCCGTCCTAAACCCCTAAAGATTCATTCTAAATATTAGTGAAAGCATTTTTTAAGTCCGATGTATATTTTAGAACTTTACCTCGTATATCGAAATTTACAAACCTTAACTCTTTATAGATAATATTAGAATAGTAGAATGTACATACGCTTTTTATTTTTGGTGGCTTAGGTTAGATTAGGTTAGGCTTCTATCTTTTTTGCTGTGTCTTCATATTGATTACTCACTAGACCGAGCATCCGACGTAGTTTTTCTGATATTTTGCCATGTTTTCTCCAATGTAATAGCTTTCTTGCCTTCAGTGGTAAAACTTATTGAGGTAGGATAAAATATGTGAGGATAATATGCGCATAAAGTAGGAAAACAGAAAAAGCGAACACCCAAAAGTGGTATAGGCTGTTGCGGTAATAAAAAATGTCTGACTATAATTTTTTTTGAAAGTTCGAGCACCGGTGCTAAATGTCTATGTAAATCCAGTCTTGACTATGTAAATTCAGTTTTGAGTTTGGTTGATCTGTAATGAATTTTCCTGCGACCCTCCAAATATACGTATTTTTTGCGAACTCCGACTCCGCTTCAAGAGTCCAGGGGCTTATTTTTTTATTTGGTTTGCTAAATGCCGTAACACGCAGTTACATCTATATGGCTTTGTCTAACAAGTCAATATCCTTATTTAAAAAGGACCTCGTTAAAATTCCTGAACGTATAATAGATGGCGTTTACTCTGTAGTTATTTATTTAAAAATAAACTCAACTGATCATGAATTCACGAGTACCCAAGGCAAGGGCGAAGTTTCGCCATTTTTTGCTTTACATCAATAATATTTAAAACGCCACCGATTTATGCACATCAAATATACTCCTTTTTGGTTTTTAGCGGTACTAGCGGTTGGTAATAGATGGAAGTGTATTTTTTTCTAACGATAAGTACGTATTATGTTCTGGTTTAGGTGTACAGGTTTTAAACACGTTCAAAATACATGTTTTATACGATTATCCTTGATTTTGTAAATGGAGCAATTAATATTCTTGATAAGAAAAAACACACCTGCAGTAAATAATACGTTCGACCTTGTTACTACAAGGGTATTAAACACCTGCTTCATTTTTACTCCAAGATTGAAATTATCAGACTCATTTAAACAACCTAATCGTACTACAATAACCGGATTGGAAAAACAAAGGAAGTTACTGATTTGAGTCGGTCGTAAACTAGTAAATAAGACGTAGTAGAAATACACACTTACGTCGATCGTACCTTTAAATAAATTTCACATGCAGTTTTCGACAACCTGTTGCCAAAATAAAACAAACAGGTACAAACATGGGATCTTATTTTCTGTTGAATTTACCAGTGATTAATATAAACATGTTGAATATTGGGATCCGTCAAATGGGCATACACCATCTGGTGGCAAAATTTATAACTCGAATGAGGGAAAAATTTACATAGGAACTGTGCACGCAAATTGTAAAATTGTTTATTAAAATAATAAAACACGTTAAAAAAGTAAAAATTTTTTTGATGATGGAGTCGACGAAGTTTTCTTCTAAAGTTAAATCAAATAAAAAGTTAATATGTTCAGTGAAAAGCTGCAATAGCACTTCAGACATAGATCTTCACTCTTCACCTACATTAACTACTTTCCAATAAAAACTAACCGTTTTATATATGTAAAAAATATATTCGGAAAATTAGAGAAAAAAGTAAACTAATAGAAGCTTGGATGAAAGCAGTAGGTATCAAAGAAGTGAATTCCGGAATAAAAATTTGTTCACGTCATTTTAATGCACATGATTATATTTCAGCAAGTATTTACCATCAGCCATAACCTTAATATTTAAAACTAGAATCATACTAAAATTATAAAGTGAGAAATTATTTATTCCTGTGTAATTGATTTAACACAATTCTAATGATACGATATAAGTATTTTGAGGTTAAGAACCTACCTGCTGCAATACAACAAAGTTGCAATAATGTGTTTGCAACGTTCTCTTAAATCGGCTTTGCACGTGCAAGTCATTGATATGATATTGCTTAAATCACCCAGAATCACCTCACCAATTATATAACGTGAATCACTTTTTAAATCCGAAGTTTGTAAAAAGTAGGCAGTAAACTTGACGGAATTTGAAGGCTAGCTTCCGGATTTGTTATTTCCGAATTTTATAATGTGATTGGCATTAAAAACACGCTCACCTTCAACGAAATTTCCTTTCCGAGGCTTTGTGTCAGCCCAATCACATATTGTGTCAATACTTATCATTTTATCGTAATTTAAAAACTTGGAAATTGCACGGTACACTATAGGAACTACGATAAATTTTCCCTAATCGGCGCCATGTTTTTAGGCTCCTCCCATTTGACGGATCCTAATACTCTATAGGAGATTTTTAAAATAATTTCACGAAAATACCTCACGGAATAGAAATACATTTTTTCCTTTGCCTCTTCATTATGATTATTTATTAATTGCAATTACAATTGATTCTTCATATTAATTCTTACGTTCAATTATCCGCAAACAAAACAGAGCCCTAAACACGGAGGGCTAAAGTGGATGAAATCTTCCATGCCAAAGTATGTGTATGTTAATATTATTTTGAACAGCCCACACAATGTATGTAATTGTATGTTTTGCGAGGGTAAAATTTTTGCTATTTTGTACCCACTTTACAAACTCGGGAATATGGCATACGTTGATTGGATCTCATTATTTTGGAATAAGTTTTAATCAAAATTTATGCGCTTTCGAAGGAGAAATAAACAGATGATCTTGAATTTGACCATGAATTCGACCTTGAGAGATCATTTGCTGGTCAAGCATTTTTTTAAAAGGGAATGCATATTTTTGAGCCTAACATTGAAACATTGAAAAATTTTGTGGTCGGAAATATCCTTGAAATTGATTTGCTCTTAATTTTTCACTCCTTATTTTTGATTAATATATTGATTGGATCTAATTATTCCGGTAGATATTTTCAATAAAAGTAGTTTAAAAATGTTTTCAAAGGGGTAATTAATAGGCGACCTTGAGTGCATCCTTGAACTTGAGCATCAAAGTCGTTTGAAAGTAAAGTGATTTTTAATTGAACAAAACTTTTTTGGTATCAATAAAATAAGGAAAGCGAGATATTTTGTAATCCGAAATGCCCTTGAAATTAATAAATTTCTTAATTTTTCAATCGGTGTTTATGTTCATCTTATATATCTGATTTCAAAATTTCCAGCTCTTTCTGCAAGGGTTAAAAATATATATTTATTCCCATTCAAAGAGAATGACTTGACATTGTAATAATCTTAAATGTCATGGTCAAGGTCATATTCTAGGTAATTCATTGATTTTCCCTACTAAAGCGTACAATTTTTGTGTAAAACTTTTTCCAAAATAATGAGATCCAATCAAACTATTTCATTGTCTTGTATATGTTCATATCAACCTACAGAAGTTTAATATGCAACGACCTGACATAAAAACCGGATCTTACTGAACCTTCTAGAAATATGGAGGTGCCGAAGGGAATATCCTCCCTTTTGAGTACCTTTAGGATTAAGGTAAAAGATAGAGACAATGCAAATATTAACTAGCGGGGCTCATAAAAGATTAAATGTTGTGACTTAGAAATATGTATGGTATAAGGTATACCATTCGTTTATTTGTTTCCAACTAGATTTTAAAAATTTGGAACTAGTTGCAAAAGTAGTTAAAAAGCATCAACACACAGTAAAGTAGAATTTTTATTGCCTCTATCATTTTTATTTTTGATTTCAGCTGGTGGATTTTGTAAAAGCCTAGATATTGTTTTATCCATTTAATACTTAAATTCTCTTAATTGATTTAAGGTTACATAATCCCTTATTAGAAGGATTTAGGTATCTGCAATTTTCCTGAAAATTGACAGTTTCACAAATTACATTTAAACAATCCTTTTTAGCATTAAAACTTCACAACTAATAGCTACTAGTAAAGATAAATTATCAATAAATGTAGTTATTGTCTTATCGATTAATTTTACTATACCGTAAGTGGTTTGATGTGGAAAAAGGGGGCGTGGAAATTCTTTTAGTGCAGTTGCATTGGACGCCGTCTATTAAAATAAATGTATTTAAGGATATTTTTTATTAACTCGTTATCTCAAAATGTTATCTAGCAAAATAAACCCGCCCTAAGTACTTTTTCACTGTTTGGTTTACACCTGTTTGTACTTATAAGTGTACAAATGTCGATTAAGTGTTTGCGTTGTACTCGCAGTACAGTAGACTGTTTACTGTACTTAAATTATCATTAAACGCTAAGTGCAAGTGACCTTACGTATGCAACGTAACTTTTTTTAAAAATCAATATGTTCGTTCTTGCGAAGATAAGAAAATTAAATATTTAAGTATGTACACGGTTTATGATCCAACAGCATTGTCCAATTCACTTCCAAATTAAACCGGTCAAGTTTTACAATTGGTATCACTCTTATGTCAATGGTAATGAGTTTTTCGTATTAAATAAAACGGAAGCGATATTGACAAAACAGTACAGTATGAAAATAAATAAAAGTAAAACAAAATACTGGTATGCAAAGGAAGAAAAAGTAGGGAAAAAGCGACTATAAAGATAGGAGACGAAAAATTAGAAGAAGTGGCTGATTTTAGGTATCTAGGAAGGCAGATAAGACAGGACGAAAGGAGTATTATGGATATAAAACAGAGGATAGCGCAGGTCCGAGTTGCCTTCAATAAAAAGAAGTCACTTCTATGCTCGCGAACGGTTAATTTAGAAATTCGAAAAAGGTTGTTAAAGGTGTATGTTTGGAGCACGACCCTGTACAGGTGCGAAACATGGACAGTGGGCGCGGCGGGATAGAAAAGGTTAGAATCGTTCGAAATGTGGTGTTATAGGCGAATGATGAGGATACCGTGGATAGAGAAGGTTCGAATTGAAGAGGCATTAGAAAGAATAGGAGAATAGAGGACACTATGGAAGTCAACAAGAAATAGGCGAGATAGGTTGGTAGGACACTTTCTCAGGCATGAAGGTCTAGTCAAAGACATATTAGAGGCAGAAACGGGAGTTAGGAGGGGTAGAGGTAGACCTAAATTAGATTATTTTTCGCAAATAGTTAAGGATATGGGTTGTATTAGTTTTTAGCAAATGCGAAGATTAGTTCGTGGTAGGAAAGAGTGGAGGTGCGTGTCCAACCAGTTTTAGGACTGACGACCGTATGAAGATGATGGTATTAATATGTTTTCTCCGGCTATTTACAGATATTAGGAAGTTCCTGGTGTAGGTAGGCCTTATACCTTATTTATTGTCTTTCAACCCTCTAATTGCATAATAAGGGTATGAAAATACATAAATAGTAAGAATAATAAAATTAGTTTGGTAATTAACAACAATCATTATAGGTATTAGGTAAGGATAAAGCTAAACTAATCCTTTTCGGAAAATAACAGGTATATATAATCTAAAATATGATTCTGGTCTATGTTACGTAGCTCTATGTGGTAGTATACGAGAAAGTGCCCAAAAAAGAGATACTACCAGAAGGTATTTTCATCATTAATACCCATTCTGTATGAGGATAGTTCTAGACATTCGACAACGATAGAAATATTCAATAACATTCTGGTCTATTCTAAACTAATCCACACATCACCAAACTAGAGAATTTGGGACATTATAGGAGACTTCAAACACTGTTTAGAAATATGAAAATGCCCTAGGTGCCCAGGTCGACCACTTTTAACCACCAAATCTCTCACATTTTCGTAGTTACAAACACCTGTAGTCTGTGTTAGGTAGTTGTTATTGCAAAGTGAAATTTCAATTAAATATATTGATTAATAAATAATATAACGACAATAAGTGAATTGAGTTGTCATACGCATGGAAAATATACTGAGCGAGAGTGCATACATATAAAGTGCAGTCAGTTAACATATCTTTTTATTACCTACGTACACTTCCTACCGTACTTGAGATAATTACGATATGTTGAAATTTGTAAAGTGTTTGTGAACTAACTGCAATAAAAGTATCACTGGAAACACGTTGGAAAACAATTAAATTATACGTATTATATTTATTATTGATTTTTAAGATAAATTGCATAGGTACGATTATAAGGTTTTGCCCGTAACTTCGTGCTCGTTGATCACTGAAATACATACAGGTCTACTACAACTATTTAATTCGTAAAGGTATCATCCGATCGAGTGACCCGATTAAGATGAAATAAAAATAAATATTATCATTATTGACTACGTTTTTCTAAAAACTCAATTCGAATTAGGTCAGTAGTTTTCACGTGATACGTGGACAAACAGACAACTCGACAAGAATTACAGAGATGACTTTAATACATTACATCATTAATCCTTCCTCTCGTAATTTAAAATTTGCGGTTTTATTGATACACATATTTTGATATTAAAGAGTAACCATTATTTAATCGTCATCAGCAGGTAGTTATAGAGCTGGGACTGCAACGTAGATAAGTAAATATTAGGAAGGGAGTCAGACAGGGATGCGCACTAAAGACAGTACAACTGTAGGGATAGATATAGAGGGGCAAAAGATTTTCACATGATATAGCAGTATTAGCATCTAGCAAGGAGGAATTACAGATAGCTTTAAATAAAATGGTTGCGGTATTGACAAAACAGTACTGCATGAAAATAAATAAAAGTAAAACAAAAATAGTGGTATGCAAGGGAAGAAACAGTAGGGAAAGAGCGAATATAAAGATAGGAGACGAAAAATTAGAAGATGAGGCTGATTTTAGGTATCTAGGAAGTGAGATAAGTCAGGACGGAAAGAGTAGTAGGGATATAAAGCAGATCATAGAGCAGGGTCGTGTCGCCTTCAATAAAAAGAAGTTCTTCTATGCTCGCGAAAGGTTAATTTAGAAATTCGAAAAAGGTTGTTAAAGGTGTCAAACATGGACAGTGAGCGCGGCGGAAAAGAAAAGGTTAAAAGCGTTTTACAGGAATAGGAGAACTCAGGACTCTATGAAAGTCAAAAAGAAATAGACAAGATAGGTTGGTAGGACAGCTTCTCATGCATGAAGGTCTAGTCAGAGACGTATTAGAGGCAGAAACAGGAATTAAGAGGGGTAGAGGTAGACCTAGATTAGATTACTGTTCGCAAATAATTAAGGATGCGGGTTGTTCTAGTTTTAGGGAAATGTGGAGATTAGGTTTTTTTTCATGCTTTGCTAGGTAACGCCCAAATGTGCTCCTTTTTTAACTTCATTCATGTTCAGCTACATTAACCGATCCTAACTAGCTATTATGAATAAAATCTAGACCAATTTATCAAATGTCTACACAATTTAGTCAGTTTATATAATGTTGAGTCCTTAAGTAGGTGTAAACTTTATTCACTCACTCATGAGCCGTAAGACCAGTTGTTCCGCACCCTCTAACAATTAAAATATAGATATCTCCTAAGTTTAGTTAGTGCCTTTAGCTTCTTGCATTCGTTTTTATTTCGATAAATTCTCACATTATTATGATAAAAACAAACGTCAGTCTTAATAGATTACTTTTCACGATTGATTTGTTGTTTTGCTAGCATCTACAATAAATAAAAACAAATACGTTATTGATAAATATTTTGTTGATTTAATTTATGCACGGAAATACCATTAACGCATTTCATTTTTCGATATGCCATAAATTAAGTGTAAGTCTAGGATGTTTAGCTAACTATAAACACAATATAATGAGACACCGGATGTATTCAGGTATCTTGTTTGTGAAAAATAAAAAAAATAGATAGAAAGTAACAATTTTCGAAACTGGTAGATTCCTACAAGTCAAAATTTATTTTCGTCATTGACCAATTCATTTGAAATATAAGAGAAAGTATGTAGGTTTTTCAGTGTTTTCGTGTCATTATTTTAAATTTCATGCACCGTCAGTTCAAACATTAAATCAACATAAATACACATTATGTCAATTATTATTAATGATCACATAATGTACTTATTAACTTCGTTTTGTATGCAATATGGAAGATTATTATTATTTAAGATGCCATAACGACTTAATTAGATTACGTCTGATAACAAAGACATAGTCCACATAATCATAGACAAAAGTGTCGTTTTTATAAAAACATTGACTATGCTAATTTAATAAGAAATGCACACTTATGAAACGTTCTTGATTGACGCAAAAAGTATGCCATTTGTGCCACAGGAAACTACTATTAACTCCATGTATTAATTGAATCTTCCAACTATTACCGATGAGTGTTATATGAAATCTGTAGGTACTTACTATTTAAATCTTCAAGCATCACACTTCACTGACCGTAGGGCTTCAATTTTATTTATTTTACGCACTTATTGTAATTAAATCATTGTTTTATTAAAACCAGTGTTGAATTAATAAATCACATTTTATTTCTGAACTTAATGTTATGTGCAATAAAATTCAACAAATTGCTCCTCAAAAAGGTAACTATGTACAAAGGCGATGGAAAAGCAGAAATAAATTTACAAATTTTTTGACAATTGATAAATCATGCTTTGTACATTTTGCAAAAAAATGAAAAATTCGAAAAAGCGCCTCGCGGCGAGAAATAAAAATAAAGCAGACATTCTTGGAAAGTATCTTACAAAAGTTTTTTATTTGTACATAATAGTAGTTTATCTATAACTAATCGTAAGAAAATCACAGAGTAAAAAATCATTCATAAAAAACATCATCCCATAAATTTGTGACGTAATATACAATTTTCTCTACAGCGCCACAACGTAAATTAAACCTTCAAACACCCTGTAAATCATACAAACAATAAAATAAACCTATTAACAATTGCAACTGAAACAGGTACATCACTAGATCCAGAACACTCCCTCTTCTCGTTTCCGATCCATTTTTTCCTTCCCTCTTGAAAATAAACCCATTTTTATAATTCGAGTTATGCTCGCCCTTCATAAATACGAATATTCTCAGTCGAAGTCTACATTCTAAATGAGGTGAAATATTACAGTTCAATAGATTAACTGCTCGTCCCTGTCGATTGTTGGCGACCAACCGGAATGGACACTACCATTAAAACATGGAAGTTTGCGAAATTTAACAGGTAACTGACATCGTCTCTGAAGTTGATGATATTTTATCTTGCGTCTGTAACAAGAACAAATACATTTTTTACAAACGACATTTTCGAAAGCAAAAGTTCAATACAATTTATCATCCATCTGTCGATTTAACAATAGGCTGGACTGTAACCCGCGTAAAATGAGATTGGCTTCTCGATGCAGCTGTGGGAAGATATTATGATTCGATATAATCCAAGACACGATTGTGAAAGCTGACTTTTACCGCAACATGCACCGCGAGAATTAGATAATGAGTTAAGAAATAGTGCCGCAGCTGGGCAGGTGCATTGTTTGGCTTCCATGTCGAAAGTTTCATCATACCACGGCACGGAAGAAAAAGCAGCTACTCTGAATCCATCGATCCGTACCCACACCAATTGGATGATGTATTATGAGTAACCCAACTGAAGCGATCTTTAGATGTAATGTAACACGTATTTTAGTCGATAACCAACGAAACAAGCCAACGTAACAAACTTATTTAATAAATTCACACGGAAACACATGGCTAAACGTCATTTATTATGAGGGTGCAACTGTTCAATTGGATTACGACCACATGCACACAATA
Source organism: Agrilus planipennis (assembly GCF_000699045.2). NCBI lineage: Eukaryota > Metazoa > Arthropoda > Insecta > Coleoptera > Buprestidae > Agrilus > Agrilus planipennis. The sequence continues at coordinate 674,414 of NW_020438905.1, read as the reverse complement.
ATACAACGCAGCTGTCTGTCGTTAATGAATAGGTGCATTTGTTATATCTCATATTCGCCTTGAAGACCAAAAATTTCTCAAGAAACTTTTTGGGCACTGCATTGTTCGCATAATACAAGTCAACAAACATAAAGAAACGTATGGATGGTATAAACGTATAAAGAACCAATAGTAAGGAATTTATGTACAATCACGATTGTACCAGATGTCGGTGCACGTGTTCGCGCAGATGTGCAGGACCGTTACAATTGGTACGGTCATGTACATGTCCTGCATACACAGCAGTTAAATGCGTTATACCAAGCCTAAACCCAGCTGACGCAAAATGGGTTTGGAAATATTAACTGACACTATTGCAAATGTTCGATTGATATTACGATTTTTAATAGATTTTGGGGCTCGGCCAAAACCACACGTGCATTCGGGACATTTTGAACCTAATAAACACTTGGGTCGCAATAACAATTCATGACTAATAATCCACAGCTGCATGAACGAAACCAACAAATGTTTAAACGACCAATTATACCAAATTGACGGTCGCTAGAGCTTCCTTAACTCTGAGGTATGACAATAAAATAAAAATTAACCTACCGTTGAATGTAACACAGATGATTCACTCGATAGGATAGTATTAGGACTCGCCCGAACTCCTAAGGGCTGTCGAGGATTGGTGGTTCCTTGGGACTTTTTCTGACTGAGAACGGTAGCAGCATCAAAAGTGTTGACGGCAGGATGAGTTTCAAGGGCGCTTTGGAGATCGCAAATGTAATCAATCACGTATTGAATGACTTCCAACTTTGACAACTTTCGGTTTTTTGGCATGAAAGGAACTAAATCTTTCAGTTTGCTGAGGTACATCTGGATCTCCTCGTTTTCAATGTCCTTCTTCGTTTTGGTCACTTTCCCATTCACAACACTGGGAATGTTGTTTTCGGCGCACACACTAACTGATTTCATGTTTACTAATTTGTTTAGAGGACTTGGAAAAATACTCACAAATCTCGCACTCGTACTCGATTAACTAGCGGATGCAGATATACGACAAAAACTCCGAATCAAAACAGTCAGGAGCTGCGGACGACGCAGCTTTAAGTAGACATTTCAAGGGAGGGGAGACCAATGAAAATGGGCGCCACTTATGTAGGCGGAGTTCACCAATAGTGATTCTAAAAGAGTCGGCTCAGGTAAATTGGAGGCGCCGGAATTTCCTCGGGCGTACCGGCTGCCAATCAAGGGGGCGCCGGTTGAGCTTTGCGCCGAGGATTCAGGATGCGTTTTTCCAGGACGAAGCGCGTAACATGGGGGAAATCTCACGATAAATTAGTTACACCTGTTGTTACGAGTCATTGTAAGCCTGCCAAAAGTTTAGATGTTCAGGAACATGTGCTCTAAGAAGAAGAGCAGCGGGTGGAGACTGTTATTGATGAAAACATGCAACAACCTATTTTTGTTACTAAAATAAAATTATGAATAATTGGGCAGTCACCAGCAGCAATGGTATTTACACAAATAGACACTTGCACGCATCCGTATAAATTAGGATGCTTTATTTTCTGTGTAAAATCACAGTTTGCGCGACAAAAGTGACTGAAACTGTCTAGACAAATACAGAGTGTTATTTTGATAGGTACGTGTGTACATGAGACGACTGTTTTAAATCACTCCCAAGACGAATAAAAGTACACTAATTTACGAATAAACATTAAGATATATACACAAAGTCATCAGAAACAACACACATTGACAATACAAAAATGGTATTTTCGGAAACCCTCTCTTCCGGAATATAATCATTCAACAGATGCAATTTTAATGGGGCATAATAATGCATAAGAAAGGGTGCATTTAGACACCTCATCTAAATAACTAAAGAAAAAAGGAGAGTATAACCTAGTATCCAAAACAGCAGTCCCCAAAATTTTTTGGTTTTATTTTCTTATTGTGCTTTTAAAAGTGAAGAGGTATTAAAAAGAATAGAACAGAGGATTCTATGGAAGTCAAAAAAAATAATAAACGAGATAGGTTGGTAGGACACCTTCTCAAGCATGAAGGTCTAGTCAGAAACATATTAGAGGCAGAAACGGGAGTTAGGAAGGGTAAAGGTAAACCTAGATTAGATTACTGTTCGCAAAGAGTTAAGGATGTGGGTTGTTCTCGTTGTAAGGAAATGCGAAGATTAGCTCAGGATAGGAAAGAGTCGAGGTGCGTGACCAATCAGTCTTAGGACTGACGACCTTAATATGATGTACGTTTAAGTTAGTGATTACCTACTCATGAGTATATTGAGCAAATAAACCCACTACCTAATCGTTAGTTAATCAAGAAAATGAGGAAAATTACAAACTGTTGCAGCGTGCCTAGACTTTACTAATACTTAGACAGTATTTGAACCCAATAAACTAGGTGCTACCAAATGAATAACTACGCATTTCCTGTTGTTGTTTATTCACATTTAAAAAAATAGTGCATCTGAACAAACAATAATACCTTCATAATTAGTACATTTGAAATTCGTTAAGTTCACAAATTGAAACTAAGTGCACGTGTGATGTGTGGATATAATTTTTGCCAAGTTAGCAATCAACAGGTGTGCGACCTTAAAATGCTTTTAAACAATGGTATTTGTGTACGTAGTGACACTCACCCATGTATGGTAATCTAATAGGCACATTAATTAATCTATCATAAAGCTTACTTATACATTTTATAGTAAAACTGTTTAAAAATAGCAATCATTACCCAATCAGTTGGTGTATGTATTAGGTAAAAAGTAGGTAAGTACGTTAAGGAAAATTAGGAAAATCGCAATTTATCAAAATGGATCTATCTATATATAAGCAGTAAGTAGAGAACAATAACTTTGTCGTGTAGTATTAAAAGTAAGGAAAGTTGGAACAAATAAACATACGAGGGGTGTTTAATAAGTAATTCAATTTGATATTAAAGAAAACAGTCATACATTTTATTTTTCAGTCCCGTCAAATTTCCAGGCACTTGCTCCTATGCCAGCCCCAATAATTCTTACTTAGGTAGCATTAGCGGGCATGGAATTTGAATGTACCGGTGCGTTGCATCTTCTCAGTTTCTACTCTTGGAGGTGGAATGGAACCTCCCTTGACATATATTCTATTAAATAACACCTTTTTTTACTAATTTTCTCAATAGTTTCTCTGCTAATCAAAAGTACTCCCCGATCCTAGTAGCCATCAACTTTTCATTGGAACAAACACATTTCACCATCTTTAGAGTCAGTTCGTCATGCCCGATTCATAAACTGTCTTTCGTTTAATAGCGTTTCTTCAACAACGCCAAAGTTCCACTGAATTCTTCTCAATTGCTTTGGCATGAGTATTAAATGCGACATTCACATTTTGCGTAAACATTATTCAACTGCAGTTCATTATGCAAAACGAAGTGAACCCGAAATGAATCAGGATGTGGTATATCATCGTTGGATCTGCCCCGCTTAAAATTAAATTGATAGTTTTGCCCAAAGATTTAAAAGAAACTCAAATTGTAAATATGTTGTGAACATTTACATTGAATTGCGAACAATGTTGTGGTTGTGTTCAAAGACAGAAACTACATCCTCATATAGGGATCGTATAACGTATATATTTGGACAAGAGTCCCCTGCACTGCTTGAACTTTTTCATCAGCGTATACCATATCTGATATGTTTTTTCAAAATTATTATTATTAAGGGCATTTTCTTATCAACATTATATACCTATTTCCTATAAAATCGGAGATGATTCTATAGTGGCATTGCTTTAATTGAAGGAGATCACTGTTTATTGCTAAATTGGATTATTCATTCGAATTTTTTCAAAACATGTGATCGGTTTCACAATAGGTCAAGGAGCTTCAATGATCCTGTATTTTTTGAATACATACCTAAGTTATATATATATACAATGACATTAACTTTTGTTGTCTACATTTTAATACGACGAGTTCACGTGTACTTACAATTAGAGATAATACAAACTTGGGTACTGGGTAGGCAGTAACGATAATCTTTCTGTAGAGTCGATAAAGACCAGACTAAACATCAGGTAGAATTATTGCACTCATTTATAATCAAACATGAAGGAGGGTCGTTGACGTTTGCATTTGTTCATTATCGGAAATATGTACTTCTATATTTTCACGATCAGTTACAAGGTTTTATGGGATCAATTAAGTTACCATGTCTCATCATCATCATAAGGTCATCAGTCCTAAGACTGGTTGGACACTCACCTCCACCCTTTCCTATCCTGAGCTAATCTTTGCATTTTCCTAAGACTAGAACATCCCACATCATTAACTATTGTTGAACAGTAATATAATGTAGGTCTACCTCTACTTCTCTTGGTGTCTTACCAACTTATCTCGCCTATTTCTTATTGACTTCCATAGAGTCTTCTGATCTCCTACTCTTTCTAATACCTCTTCATTTCTAACCTTCTCTATCCACTCTATCCACGGTATCAAGTAACTTCTTTTTATTGAAAGCGACTCGACCCTGCTCTATTGTCTGCTTTATATCGTTCTACTCCTTTCGTCCTGACTTATCTGACTTCCTAGATACCTAAAATCAGCCACTTCTTCTATCTTTATATTCGCTCATTTCCTACTTTTTCTTCCCTTGAATACCAGTATTTTTGTTATTTTACTTTTATTTATTTTCGTATAATACTGTTTTGTCAATACCACTTCCATTTTATTTAAAATTTCTAACTCCTCCTTGCTAGATGCTTATACTGCTATATCATCTGCAAATCTAAGCATACTAATCTTTTGCCCCTATATATCTATTCCATTTTCAATTCTTAATTACTTGTTGAAATTTTACAGTATCACTTATTAAGTACATTGTGTATATATGTATACCAATAAACCAAATTGGAGCTGTCAGATTAGTTAGTAAATATGAAAATATTTGTCAATCCACAGCTGGCTCTGAGATATCGAGTTACGAGGGTGGATTGATAAGTTTCCGGCCTGACCAAGAAAAACAAGGTTTTTAAAATTTTTTTTTTTTTATTTCTCAACATAATCTCCTCCAAGGCTGATACATTTCTCATAGCGGTGTTCCAGTCTATTAATGCCATCTCTATAGACTGATTCGTCAAGCTCCTCAAAATAACCATTTACAGCTTCGATTACTTCTTCATTGTCCGCAAATCTCTTACCGCCAAGCCATTTTTTGAGATTAGGGAACAGAAAATAGTCACTCGGGGCTAGGTCTGGAGAGTAAGGAGGGTGCGGCATCAATTCAAACTTTAGATCGTTGATTTTAGCCGTCGCAACGATTGACGTGTGCGCTGGTGCGTTATCGTGATGAAACAAGATTTTTTTCTTCGCCAGATGAGGTCGTTTAATTTTCACCTCGTGGCTCAAACGTTGCAATAAGTCTGCGTAGTATTGACCAGTGATAGTATTACCCTTTGCAAGGTAATCAATGTATATAATACCTCTTGCATCCCAAAAAACAGTAGCCATAACCTTGTTCGCCGAAAAAATTGTTTTTGCCTTCTTTGGAGTTGGTTCCCCTGGTCCAATCCACTGTTTAGACTGTTCTTTGGTTTCAGGAGTGTAGTGGTGGACCCACGTTTCGTCAACGGTTACGAATCGACGCAAAAATTCGCTTGGATTACGCTTATACAATGACAAATTTGCGGTAGAAATGTTTTTTCGAATCAATTTTTGGTCGACTGTTAGCAAACGCGGCACCCATCTTGCACAGAGCTTTTCCATATGCAAATGTTGGTGCAAAATATGTTGCACACGTTCATATGACATCTTACAGGTCTCAGCTATCTCACGCACTTTCAATCTGCGGTCTCCCAGCACTATTTGATGAATTTTTTCGATCATATCTGGAGTTGTGACCTCAACGGGGCGTCCTGAGCGAGGCCCATCAGAGGTGCTCACACGACCCTTTTTAAACTCGGAAACCCACTGCTTAACGGTTGAATATGACGGGGAGGATGTCCCCAGTGTTGAGTCCATCTCTTTTTTAATTTCCTTCGGCGTTAACCCCTTCAAATAAAAGTATTTGATGACAGCACGATTTTCCTGCTTTTCCATTTTTACGAAAACCACAGAGGCGTCTTGTTCAGCGTGCTGTCAAACCTACACTAGCAAGGAGATCGGGCTGAAACTATAGCTACAAGCTATCCAAGGATGGTACTATAGAATGTCACCTCAAGGTAGGCCTAGTGGCGTCATCTCTTGGTTAGGCCGGAAACTTATCAATCCACCCTCGTATGTACATATGTAATAAGTAATAACATTGACGTCAACATGCCCCTAAACAATAATAGCAATAATTTTATTATTCTCCAACAAGGTTTAGGAAATAAATATTTAATGTTCATGTTAGAAGTAAGGTATAGATCTGAGTCAGCGTAATCTGGACAACAACCTTTTAGAGAATTTTAATGAGACAGTTTAAGTAACCCACAGTCAGGTATAATGCCTACTCGAAAAGAAAATGTGCTTGTTATCTACTAATGCCTGTAGTAGTATGCGTTTGTATGTATGTTTCTTTATTACAATACAGTCATCATAAAGTCATTAAAGACTAGACATCCAAATTGACTTACCTTTTAAATTACAGGTATATTGGAAGAATAAAACGAATTTTAGTACCTACCTAAATATTATTGGAACTATTGCACTTAACAGTACTGACGGATTGTTACTTAATAACCTGTTATATTTTAACTATAGGGTTGTTCGGAAAGTCATTTCGTTTTTTTTTGTGGAAATGAAAGACAATTTTCGTATAATAAACAAATGCTTTANTGCTATATGAGCTCTCAAAGCATATAAAAATTATACGGCTTAAATGTGAAGTTGGGTGCAAAAGGATACAATTAAATCCTCTGTCGGGAAAAAACGAAGTGACTTTCCGAACAACGCTGTATTATTTAGAAGTAGCAATAAGTAACAATCAATTAGAGATTGAGGAATATAATAGGTTCGGTAATCAGTTATCATTCACGATAATCTTGATAAAATTCATTGTCTTTTGTATATCTGGACGTAATCGTCATCCTATAATATCTATCTATAAGTGAAGGCATAGTAACATACACATTATCAGAAAAAATTGGTAAGGTTTCTACGTTTGCATGCTTTCTTCTTCTGTTAACAGTAATTTTATAGTAAGTACAATATTTTACTATTTCGCAGTGGAGTAAAAAATTGTTACCGTTAGTTTCCTTTAAACAATTCACGTTTATGGCAGAAGTCATTCATACAATTTAGAGTTTTTCCATAAAACTTGACAGGTGTAACACATTTGATTATATTATATTATACTAATCTAGTTTTTATAACAATCTTGACTGGCTGAACAAGTTCTCCTAGCATTTTTTTTTTAAATGTCTACGAATGTCAATGAAACCTAGACACAAATGCACTGAAGCTCGCAACTGATCAAACTCTATGGTTCGTATATTTTGCAATTTACTTCGACAAACTAAATTAAACAAAAATTTGATAACCTAAAAAATTAAGCTAGAAAGAATGAATGAAGATCTGAACTAATTAGTGTTAAAACGTGAAAACCAAATGGACGTTTCGGCCTAAATTGTGGGTTATCTCAATATTAAGTTATTGCTTTACTTCAAAATTTACTTGAAGAAAACCGAAATTGAGGGCGAAACGTCGGTTTGATTATACGTTCCTTATCTGATTAAAAAACTTACTTATTGCCTAAAAATAGCAATATTTATAAGTAGAAGCAATGTTTTCGAAACAAAAATTAAAAAGTGTGACGATAAAACAGAAATTTTCCTTAACATAAATTCCAACAGAACTGGTTGCATTTAGGAGGTTTGAGTAGGGATTCCTGCCTGTTAATATAGTATATATTTAAGGGACTATCCTTTCTATTCTAAAAAGGATTATTTTCTGTTTTTATTTTAATTTTCGGTCAGTCGTTTGCTTCTTTAGATTTTTGATTTATTTTTCACTCTCACACCTAGACGTTCTTTTATCTGTTGATAGTCTATGTACTGTCTGCTTAGGTACAGAAATGTACAAGTTGTGCTCACTTTGAGCTTTCAAAGAAATTTTGAAAAAGCATCATCATATTCACACTTTTTCACCGACTGCTGTATAATTATTTTTACACTAATTCCTATGCGTGTTTATACGTGCAAATATGTATGTTTACGGTAAATTTTTTTGCAACGGCGGACATTTATTCAGTCTAATAACATATGAGAAGGAAAATAATTGAAGAAATAAAGCACGTATCCCATTTACATAATTACAGACTTGAAGTTACGGTATTATGTGCCTAACATACATACATACATACATACATGTATGTATTTAAACGCATTTGTCTGAGTATGCGTTATGGTATATACGCGTTATTTGCTATGGTAATGAATGAAACTGAATGTGAATGCAGCTGAGGGGTCGAAGGTCGAGGTGCTTGCTGGTCAAAGATATGCATGGCGCCAATTGTCGACGAGAAACGACGATAAGGACGCGACACCAGTTGAGCGGTAAGAGGGAGCAAGGTTACGGTGAAACTTGACCCCGTGGATATCGAATGATACAAAAAAGTAATATCCACCTATAATATACATATGTAAAAATACAATTATTGCCTTGATCAGTTTTTTATCATTATCGAAGAAAATATCATCTTAAAAAAGACAGGTCCTTACCATTAACAAAACTTTATTTAATTAAATTTAGTTTCAGGTAGTTCAGGACGGAAAAAGTTTAGGTAAAGATCTAGACGATAGCCCCCACCCCCGAAGGGGGTAGGGTTAGGGGTATCGAAAGAGGGTGGTCACTGGAACAAAACCCGATAACCTAACCTAACCTACCCTATTGATAAAGATATTTAAATAATGTTTTATATAACTTTCTCAATATTTTTATGTATTTTTCCATTAGTTTTACCTTTGAATATTGTTTACGAATGACTATCTAAATATTTACATGCCTAGTGTTGCAACTCCAATTTGTAGTGGAATTGTTTAAAGCAAAAACCAAGTGGCAAAACTACTAACAGTTTAATTCTTGTTAAAAGGTGTACAAAAAGAACTTACATGGGTCGAGTTGAGTATTAGTTACATACTAGTCAAAAAACTAACTAACTGTCATTCTTTCGAAAATGTCTTTTATAATAAAGATTGGTTTTATAAAAATATTGGTAATGCATCGATTAAAATAAATGGTTTAGGAGAACTGTTTCATATAACAGTATGGTTTCGCTATGCAAAACGTTATTGGTCATACATTGATTAATATGAATGTTGCATAGACAATTAATGAGATAAATGATATTACAAACGCAATACAGGCTAAAAGTTAATACACATACAGAGCGTTGAAAATACATATAAGCAGGGTGGAACCTAATACTAGAAATGTATAAAAATTGACATATTTGCTAACTTTGAACCCCCAAAACTTTTTATGGGGGTGAGACCGCCACGAACTTTTTATGGTATAGTGGTGCAGGAGACCTCCTCTTTCGATCCCCCCAATCCCTACACCCTTCGGGGGTGGGGGCCATCATCTAGACCTTTACCAAAGTTTAAAAACAGCACTTTTACATTAATTGTTTTGTTACACTGTGTTTTTGTCCGAAGATATATAATCAAATGTTATGGATTCATATTCAGGTTCGAGTCCAAAAACTTTCAAATAAAATAAACCCAATTTTGTGTATAAGACACCAAATTTATTCGGGAAATGTTTAACGTAACGTATTAATTGTTATTATAAATATTCAATACGTTGAAATGTTTACACTGTTATTTTATATCATAACAATTAACTCTGACATAATCCTCTGATTTGTTCGAATTTATTAGGTAATATTTACTCAACTCTTCAAAAGACCATCATGGGAAACTGAATAATATTTATGGAAATCTTATGATGATTAATTACCAGTTAGTAATTGACTCATTAATTACAAAGGCATGCAGTCTGTAAGAGAAAACCTAATGAAAACGTACAAAGCAATTACTCACATAGCTCACATTAGTGAAATAACAGGTATGTGAGTGAAGATGTACGGAAAAATTTTTACAAACTGACAAGGTAACGAGTCGTAGAAAGTAAAATGGTAATGAATAATACAATTCCCTTTCATTTTCATATTGGTAATTAATGATGAAATTGATCTTAACGGGCAAGACCAAGCCCAAGACTAATACCAAAACTAGGACAGTCTTACTCTTGGTCTTTTTGCTCATCTCTATTGGTAATATTGTTAGAGTACCATATCAGTGCAAACCCATTTATCGGTGTCTTTTATTGTTTCATTTTTCTTCGCGACTTTTTTAATGTTAGACAAATAGAAATACTTCAAGGATAGCTCGAACTATAAATGGATTAAGAGTATCTTCAACAAAAACAATTGTAGCGGGTTATAAATATATTGTGATATATAAAGTTAGTGCCGATTCCATCAAGTGTTTAGTGTAGAGTCCAGATTAGCTCAATTATACAAAATTGATTTATTTGATGATCAGGCTAATTTCATAAATGAATGTCTACATTTTCTGAGATTCCTTGACGTGGCTTCTAGTATAGTCCTAATATATACATTTTATAATAATTGTGTTTTAAATTAAATATTAATGTGAAAATTAATTTTCAATTTCATTCCCACTATAAACTACTTCAGGTTAGTGAGGGTAATTTTGTTGCTGTTGTCACACCTTCGTCGGGAATCGAAGTGGTCAGAGTACTGGTGTGTAAAGCCAAAAATCCCGGCTTCGATTCCCGGAGAGGGTGTGACAACAGCAACAAATTTTCCCTCATTAACCTGAAGTAGTTTATAGTGGGTAAGAAATTGAAAATGAATTTTCACATTCATATTTGATATTAACCACTATTAAAAATGTCAAGGTGTTTCATAATTGTGTTATTATTTTTATAACTAATATTTTATATGAAACGTAGATGTCCCGGGATGACACTGGACCAAGGTTTATTAATACATATTAGTGGGTGCCTCGATTATCTTTGATGTTTAAATATCCATACGTGGGTTATCTTATTGTTATGCTCTTACGTTTTCATGAATTCCGATCCTAGTATGTCACAATATGATAACATAATTACGAAGTTTGTTTGTTTGGTGTAAGTAATAAGAGTTACGAAAATATTATGTTCTGATTTTCAAAGGTCTGAAAATTTTGAGTATGTATTTTTACGGATACGAAATCGACTATCGGGAAACATGCATCAACTTTATTCCTTAGCCCGATAACTCCTTTCTATAGACAGTGTTCAACTCATCTACGTTGTCTGCACTTCTTCATACTCATAAATGTTTTATATATTCCCGTAGAGTTAACACAATTATCTGTAAAAGGTATTTAATTAATATTTTCTTAATATTTGCTGTTCACTTCATCGGAGTGTCCGAGCTGGCCCTAGCTAACTGTTCTCAATTCGTTTCTGAGTCTGTGAAAGTCCAATAACATAAACCTTTCAGATAATGCGTGTGAGGCCTGCTGGAACTTCCTTCGTACTCATACACAAAAAAAAATCCCTTTCCTATGCATTTGAACGAACGTGCATATCGAAATCGGTATCTAAACACAAAATATACCTTTCTCTATCGCAGATCGCTACTAACTAACGATAAGCAAATTCGTTTTGCATTTGAAATGAGCTGCATCTGCCGCAACCTGTAAACTTTGCAAAAATTCGTGTGACTTTACGTAACATCCGTATTCCATACATAGTAAAGTGAACTAGCGGACTTTGGCTTCAAGTACGTAAATGTTAATGGAAATACGAGGGTGGATTGATAAGTTTCCGGCCTGACCAAGAAAAACAAGGTTTTTAAAAATTTTTTTTTTTTATTTCTCAACATAATCTCCTCCAAGGCTGATACATTTCTCATAGCGGTGTTCCAGTCTATTAATGCCATCTCTATAGACTGATTCGTCAAGCTCCT
>NW_020438905.1:636409-659597 GCF_000699045.2 Agrilus planipennis | reverse complement strand
AATAATAGAAGAATGTCATCATCACGTATGATAAAAGCAACCTGCAATAATTTAATTTTCACAGTTTTTTTTAAAAAGATGAACGTTATCAGTATGTATATAATAAAGATTTTATAGCCTTGAGGATTTCATACCACATGACGTACATATACAGTTTGTTCTATTGTAATAGAATTGTAATAATGTTCTAGTCTCTAGTGTATGGATGTTTGTATGTTTGTCATATCTGAAATGATAACCGATGTATCAATTGGCTATAGTCTATTTGCAAACCATTGGGGACACCCTTTTCATACAGCAAACTCTTTTTAATCGTTTAGATTGTTCTGAATTACAATAGAATAGAACAAAGTCTTTTGTAACAATTATTGTTTGATAACGTATGCGTGAAGATATGTGAAATGCACAAAGATTCTAATTAACGAATGAATCTAAACCAAGGGTCTCTTGCTTTGACTACATTTACGGAAGCTTTATTCTAATATTGGTGCAAGTTTACGGTATACAGGCTGTCCCAAAATAACTTTGAAGAAGAAAAAAGAAAGAAATATAATTATTCTTCAAAAATTATGACTTTTCAGGTATTAATCAAGCTTTCTCACAAAATCTAAAATTATGGGCAAAACGTTGACTTAAATAAATAAATTTACATCATTTGCATTCTGTTCCGGTCTAATGGTAAGTCTTCATTATTGTTGATGAATTTGCACCACCATTAATAGAGAGAGTAGACTGAGAGACTGAACCAGAAAGTGTTACGGGAATCAGTAACAAGTAGAAGAAATTCTCAGACATGAAGGGCTAGTTATAGACAGGTGTTAGCAAAGAGGAAAGTGAGGAAGAAGTGTTTGAGGAGTGGTGTTGATGTCTCACGGTGAAAATGCCTTGAATAGAAAAGGTTGGAAATTGAAAAGGTATTAGAAGGAGTAACAGAGAATTATAGGCACTATGGAGGTCGATAGGATGATAGAACTACCTTCTGAGATATGAAGAATGTATGCTCGTTAGAGTTAGGGGCAGAAAACCTAGATTGAGTTATAGTTAAGGATGTTGGATGTCTCTAATTTTAGGGAAATGCTGGAAAAAAGTTTCTTGAGGATAAGAGAGAGAGGAGGTGCGTGTTCAACCCTAACCAATCCTCGAAATGACGACCCCATAATTTTGTGACATCGTGTATTTAGGTAATGTGTTTGCGAAGTTCGATCCGTTCTTTTATTATGTTATCTACGAGTCAACTACCATAATACCAAGTAGGGAGACACAGACGGAGATACAGATATGACGGTTGTCCGACTCGACTGGATGTGATTGCGGTTTTCGTTGAGGCGATGAGACGGTGCTGTGGGAAAATATCGAACTCCCACCGGTCACGCGATTCCCAGAATCTGGTGACTTGGTCCTTTTGTATTATTATTACTCTTGATTTCGGAAGCTGCCGGTTGTCTCGGACTGTCGGACATCTCGGACAAACAACAGTAGGTACTTCTTGGTACACCTACAAAATATATGTAGGTATAATTGTTGTTACACCTGTTCAAACAGCAAACGGTGAAACGAACGTCTGCTACATTTTTGTTGAATAATAAATAGGGGTTGCTGTTTTAATATTTATATAAATTCATTTACAGATTGAAGGGATCGTAATAATCATAAACCAACAATCATATTTATAATATTAATTTAAGCTACATGGTTTGCCATATACCTACTAAATTCTTTTAGTTTTTTGTCCAAATAATTGTGTTTTAAATTTTATAAATATACTTATTGAAATTGACGTGCTACAAAATATAATTTGCAAATTATTTTGGTACAATGAACCTATGAATCTATATAATTCTTTTTTGTCTTCCACTCGTTGACTCATTCCCTGCAACTCCACGTACACCTAATTACAAGGCAATAAAATATTCTTGTAGGCGGTTTAGGTGACCCACCCATTCATTTAAATTTAAAATTGTAGCGAATAATTATTTACCAAGTGCCAATTAATTTATTATTTTTCTTTTTCCAGGTGAGTTCAGTTCACAAAATGAAGTTGTTCCTGGTTGGGTAAGAGGTCACAATATTATTCAGCATTTAGAGTATAATTATATTAGTTTACAACATATATATGTTATCTATCTAACATGGATGAAAGTAATTTACATAAAAAATAGATATCTGATACAATGGTTTTCTGTAATTTGGATTTCCAAAATGAAAAATCAAAAATTCGTTTAAAAAAATAAAGACGAAACAAGTTTTGTTGTACTTGTAAAGAACTTGTTGACTTCTTAATTTGAGTGTATCATATGAAATCGATGACAGTAGTTTGATTAAGATGCATATGCAACTCAAAATTTTTCAAAACAAACAAAAAATTTCAGAATAATATACATATAAAGATATAACGAAAGATAATCTCTTCTTATCATTACCTATACAAATAATACTATAAGATAGATAATTTAATGAGAATTAAGATTTGAAACCTTACCATTTAAAATCTTTCGCAACCGGTATATATATTGTTTGGTCACTCTTTAGTTACATAGTATACTACTTTGCACTCTCCTTTAGAATATCTATATAATGCAGAGTTAAAATAAGAACTTTACGTATAAATTGTAGACGTCATATTTAACGAGCGGATATTATCCTCTTGATAGGTGATTTTTGGCTAATAACGAAGTTTAACGTTACCTTGATTGGTAGAATTGATAAGAACAAAGTCGAGTTACCGTAAGAGATAAAAGCTTACGATGGCTCATCACGTTTTATAACTAATAAAATAAAACAGGCAGTTAAATAAATACATCCTTTAGATCGAAAATAAGATCAGCATTTCCAAGAGATGAATTGCTGGTTTCAACATTACACCATCAATCATGTTTTTATAAGTAACAATTTTACTGCTCCATATAATTATTTTCTGTCAATTTTCTGTAGGTAATAACCTCTAAAATTGTTTTTTTAAGACGTAGGGATAGTGATTTTACGAAATTATTAAATTGTACCTTTAGTCCAGATATTATCTGCAGAAAGTTCTATTTCGTATATATACTTTACAATGTAGCAGTAACATACAGTCAAAATAAAAATGCTGATATTCCTGCTGAATAACATAATTGTGTTTTCAATATTCGCATCCGCTTCAACAGCGGCGGAACTTCCGCGTTTGCAAAATATTAACGTGGAGATTTTGCGGATGCAGATGTCGATATGATCATAAAATGTCGACCCTCTAGAATCATTTGCAGACTTATTAATATGTATAGACAGTTTATCATCACTGCAGCAGGCCGATACTAACTTGTCGCCTTCATCAGCCTATATTTAATCATCATCATAAGGTAGCCAGTCCTAGGACTAGTTGGACATGCACCTCCACTTTTCCCCATCCTGAGTTAATCTTCCCACTTCCCTAAACTAGAACATTAAACGGCCTTAACTGCTTGTGAACAATAATCTAATCTAAGTCTACTTCTACTCCTTCTAACTCATGTTTCTTCTTCTAATATGAATCTAATCTGAGATATGAAGAATGTATGCTCGTTAGAGTTAGGGGCAGAAAACCTAGATTGAGTTATAGTTAAGGATGTTGGATGTCTCTAATTTTAGGAAAATGCTGGAAAAAAGTTTCTTGAGGATAAGAGAGAGAGGAGATGCGTGTTCAACCCAACCAATCCTCGAAATGACGACTCCATAATTTTGTGACATCGTGTATTTAGGTAATGTGTTTACGACGTTCGATCCGTTCTTTTAATATGTTATCTACGAGTCAACTACCATAATACCAAGTAGGGAGACACAGACGGAGATACGTACAGACATGACGGTTGTCCGACTCGACTGGATGTGATTGCGGTTTTCGTTGAGGCGATGAGACGGTGTTGTGGGAAAATATCAAACTCCCACCGGTCACGCGATTCCCAGAATCTGGGGATTTGGTCCTTTTGTATTATTATTACTCTTGATTTCGGAAAGCTGCCGGTTGTCTCGGACTGTCGGACATCTCGCGGCAGGACGAGGACAAACAACAGTGGGTACTTCTTGGTATACCTACAAAATATATGTTGGTGTATACTTGTTGTTACACCTGTTCAAACAGCAAACGGTGAAACGAACGTCTGCTACATTTTTGTTGAATAATAAATAGGGGTTGCTGTTTTAATATTTATATTAATTCATTTACAGATTGAAGGGATCGTAATAATCATAAACCAACAATCATATTTATAATATTAATTTAAGCTACATGGTTTGCCATATACCTACTAAATTCTTTTAGTTTTTTGTCCAAATAATTGTGTTTTAAATTTTATAAATATACTTATTGAAATTGACGTGCTACAAAATATAATTTGCAAATTATTTTTGGTACAATGAACCTATGAATGTACATAATTCTTTTTTGTCTTCCACTCGTTGACTCATTCCCTGCAACTCGACGTACCTATACCTAATTACAAGGCAATAAAATATTCTTGTAGGCGGTTTAGGTGACCCACCCATTCATATAAATTTAAAATTGTAGTGAATAATTATTTACCAAATGCCAATTAATTTATTATTTTTCTTTTTCCAGGTGAGTTCAGTTCACAAAATGAAGTTGTTCCTGGTTGGGTAAGAGGTCACAATATTATTCAGCATTTAGAGTATAATTATATTAGTTTACAACATATATATGTTATCTATCTAACATGGATGAAAGTAATTTACATAAAAAATAGATATCTGATACAATGGTTTTCTGTAATTTGGATTTCCAAAATGAAAAATCAAAAATTCGTTTAAAAAAATAAAGACGAAACAAGTTTTGTTGTACTTGTAAAGAACTTGTTGACTTCTTAATTTGAGTGTATCATATGAAATCGATGACAGTAGTTTGATTAAGATGCATATGCAACTCAAAATTTTTCAAAACAAACAAAAAATTTCAGAATAATATACATATAAAGATATAACGAAAGATAATCTCTTCTTATCATTACCTATACAAATAATACTATAAGATAGATAATTTAATGAGAATTAAGATTTGAAACCTTACCATTTAAAATCTTTCGCAACCGGTATATATATTGTTTGGTCACTCTTTAGTTACATAGTATACTACTTTGCACTCTCCTTTAGAATATCTATATAATGCAGAGTTAAAATAAGAACTTTACGTATAAATTGTAGACGTCATATTTAACGAGCGGATATTATCCTCTTGATAGGTGATTTTTGGCTAATAACGAAGTTTAACGTTACCTNCATTAATAGAGAGAGTAGACTGAGAGACTGAACCAGAAAGTGTTACGGGAATCAGTAACAAGTAGAAGAAATTCTCAGACATGAAGGGCTAGTTATAGACAGGTGTTAGCAAAGAGGAAAGTGAGGAAGAAGTGTTTGAGGAGTGGTGTTGATGTCTCACGGTGAAAATGCCTTGAATAGAAAAGGTTGGAAATTGAAAAGGTATTAGAAGGAGTAACAGAGAATTATAGGCACTATGGAGGTCGATAGGATGATAGAACTACCTTCTGAGATATGAAGAATGTATGCTCGTTAGAGTTAGGGGCAGAAAACCTAGATTGAGTTATAGTTAAGGATGTTGGATGTCTCTAATTTTAGGAAAATGCTGGAAAAAAGTTTCTTGAGGATAAGAGAGAGAGGAGATGCGTGTTCAACCCAACCAATCCTCGAAATGACGACTCCATAATTTTGTGACATCGTGTATTTAGGTAATGTGTTTACGACGTTCGATCCGTTCTTTTAATATGTTATCTACGAGTCAACTACCATAATACCAAGTAGGGAGACACAGACGGAGATACGTACAGACATGACGGTTGTCCGACTCGACTGGATGTGATTGCGGTTTTCGTTGAGGCGATGAGACGGTGTTGTGGGAAAATATCAAACTCCCACCGGTCACGCGATTCCCAGAATCTGGGGATTTGGTCCTTTTGTATTATTATTACTCTTGATTTCGGAAAGCTGCCGGTTGTCTCGGACTGTCGGACATCTCGCGGCAGGACGAGGACAAACAACAGTGGGTACTTCTTGGTATACCTACAAAATATATGTTGGTGTATACTTGTTGTTACACCTGTTCAAACAGCAAACGGTGAAACGAACGTCTGCTACATTTTTGTTGAATAATAAATAGGGGTTGCTGTTTTAATATTTATATTAATTCATTTACAGATTGAAGGGATCGTAATAATCATAAACCAACAATCATATTTATAATATTAATTTAAGCTACATGGTTTGCCATATACCTACTAAATTCTTTTAGTTTTTTGTCCAAATAATTGTGTTTTAAATTTTATAAATATACTTATTGAAATTGACGTGCTACAAAATATAATTTGCAAATTATTTTTGGTACAATGAACCTATGAATGTACATAATTCTTTTTTGTCTTCCACTCGTTGACTCATTCCCTGCAACTCGACGTACCTATACCTAATTACAAGGCAATAAAATATTCTTGTAGGCGGTTTAGGTGACCCACCCATTCATATAAATTTAAAATTGTAGTGAATAATTATTTACCAAATGCCAATTAATTTATTATTTTTCTTTTTCCAGGTGAGTTCAGTTCACAAAATGAAGTTGTTCCTGGTTGGGTAAGAGGTCACAATATTATTCAGCATTTAGAGTATAATTATATTAGTTTACAACATATATATGTTATCTATCTAACATGGATGAAAGTAATTTACATAAAAAATAGATATCTGATACAATGGTTTTCTGTAATTTGGATTTCCAAAATGAAAAATCAAAAATTCGTTTAAAAAAATAAAGACGAAACAAGTTTTGTTGTACTTGTAAAGAACTTGTTGACTTCTTAATTTGAGTGTATCATATGAAATCGATGACAGTAGTTTGATTAAGATGCATATGCAACTCAAAATTTTTCAAAACAAACAAAAAATTTCAGAATAATATACATATAAAGATATAACGAAAGATAATCTCTTCTTATCATTACCTATACAAATAATACTATAAGATAGATAATTTAATGAGAATTAAGATTTGAAACCTTACCATTTAAAATCTTTCGCAACCGGTATATATATTGTTTGGTCACTCTTTAGTTACATAGTATACTACTTTGCACTCTCCTTTAGAATATCTATATAATGCAGAGTTAAAATAAGAACTTTACGTATAAATTGTAGACGTCATATTTAACGAGCGGATATTATCCTCTTGATAGGTGATTTTTGGCTAATAACGAAGTTTAACGTTACCTTGATTGGTAGAATTGATAAGAACAAAGTCGAGTTACCGTAAGAGATAAAAGCTTACGATGGCTCATCACGTTTTATAACTAATAAAATAAAACAGGCAGTTAAATAAATACATCCTTTAGATCGAAAATAAGATCAGCATTTCCAAGAGATGAATTGCTGGTTTCAACATTACACCATCAATCATGTTTTTATAAGTAACAATTTTACTGCTCCATATAATTATTTTCTGTCAATTTTCTGTAGGTAATAACCTCTAAAATTGTTTTTTTAAGACGTAGGGATAGTGATTTTACGAAATTATTAAATTGTACCTTTAGTCCAGATATTATCTGCAGAAAGTTCTATTTCGTATATATACTTTACAATGTAGCAGTAACATACAGTCAAAATAAAAATGCTGATATTCCTGCTGAATAACATAATTGTGTTTTCAATATTCGCGCCCGCTTCAACAGCGGCGGAACTTCCGCGTTTGCAAAATATTAACGTGGAGATTTTGCGGATGCAGATGTCGATATGATCATAAAATGTCGACCCTCTAGAATCATTTGCAGACTTATTAATATGTATAGACAGTTTATCATCACTGCAGCAGGCCGATACTAACTTGTCGCCTTCATCAGCCTATATTTAATCATCATCATAAGGTAGCCAGTCCTAGGACTAGTTGGACATGCACCTCCACTTTTCCCCATCCTGAGTTAATCTTCCCACTTCCCTAAACTAGAACATTAAACGCCCTTAACTGCTTGTGAACAATAATCTAATCTAAGTCTACTTCTACTCCTCTTAACTCATGTTTCTGCTTCTAATATGAATTTAACTAGCTCTTCAAGCCTGAGAAGGTGTCCTACCAACTTATCACGTCTATTTCTTATTGACATCCATATAGTCCTCTGTTCTCCCACTCTTTCTAAAACTTCCTCACTCACTCTACGGCGCCGTGCTCCACATATTCACCTTCAACAATCTTTTTTAGAATTTCTAAATTAACCATTCACGATCGCAGATGTGTCTTCATTTTGTTAAAGGCGATTTGATCCTGTGCTATCCTCTATTTTATATCTGTACACTGCTCTTTCCATCCTGAGCCATCTCACTTCCTGGATACTGCAAACCAAATAGTGTATTTCAAGTGAATCATTATTTCGTTTAATGTTTGTTTGTCTGTCTGTACGAACGGATTAAACTTCTAAACATGCTATTGGTTGTCTTAAATTTTATGCAGGTTGTAGGCACTATCCTTGAACCAAGTTGCGTTGGTACTGGTGTTAGAGTCTAAACAAATCTGGCGATTTTTAAAATTCATGAGAATTTTTTAATAGTACATAATAAGATAAGACAGACTGCAATCCTATGATGTAATCACATTTCCAGATGATTTCCATCGTAACCCTTTTGTAAATTGAATGCTTTTGTCCCTTTTAGCAAAATTGATATTTTTATGAACGGTGAAAGAAGAGTTTAAGTTCGGTGATGTTGTGTCAAAAATATCCTGTACAGGTGTGTGCAAGCTTTATTTTCTTTCTTTTCCCTTTTTATTAAAGCAAAGAAACGTCGCTATAATGCCACCGCATTCTCTCACGTTTTTAAAACTTTCGAAACCATCAAGTCCGTATCCGTACGTTTGTTTGCGTGTAGGTACTGTATCAAAGGGCTAGGCCGCCTGTACACATGGATATCCACTCTTATACATTCACAATGTTTACGTGTGTGATTGCAAACGCGCCCTTTGTGCAATTTTAACTCGTCTTGTGGTATCAATAAGGACCCTCTTGGCTCCGTTAGTTACTAAGAATGCTAGTCAACAGCTGCTCGTGGCCCTGGAGACCCGGATTCCTTTGGATTGTTTGTATTCCTTGCACTTTTGTATCGCTATTACGGCTCTATTACTCTATTCGTATCCTGGCACAAAGAAACGTCGGCCTTCCTTCGACCAAAACTACATTACACATTAGTATATACCGTGTACCGTTGGTGGCGTGGTAAAGTGTTACCCTTCCTAGAACTCAGATGCCCACAGTTGTAAATAAAGAAGAGAAAAAAAAAAAACGAGAAGAAAAGTACAGGTGTTGTCTAACTGAAAAGAGTGCCGCACAACGTTGTAAATCCACTCTGTTGGCATTAAAGCGTTTCTGAAAGGGTTTAATTTTCTATTCTGAAAATCGTCAACTCTTTTAAAATACATTCATTCGTTCGTCTATTTATCGAGACCTGTAAGAGTGATTTATGATCATCAATTAGTCGGAGGTAAAATCAACAGAATTACAAAGTAATCTTGTTAAAATATCACAATCAATTTTTAATGCAAGGGTGGAAGTTTTTGTTAAGTTAATACATGTATAAAATAATACTTGCCTACGAGATTTTACATAATAATTTATTCATGTATATATCGAAGACACGATAGACTTTAGGGTTAGACATAAAGGGGCAAAAGATTAGTATGCTTAGATTTGCAGATGCAATGTTAGATGGGATAAGATGTTAAATATACATAAAAATGTAGGGATGAGTTACAAAGATAGAAGAGTGATACTTAGTTTGTATAAAGAGCAACAGCCAGTTATAGAGATGGGGCTGCAACGTAGAGAAGTAAATATTAGGAAGGGAATCAGACAGGGATGCACACTGTCACTGCTACTTTTTAATCTACACATTGAAGACGCCATCAACATTATTAAAGACAGTACAACTGTAAGGATAGATGTGCAAGGGCAAAAGATTAGTATGCTTAGGTTTGCAGATGATATAGCGGTATTAGTATCTACCAAGGAGGAGTTAGAGATAACTTTAAATAAAATGGAAGCAAAATAAAAGTAAAACAAAAATACTGGTATTCAAGGGAAGAAAAAGTAGAGAAAGAGCGAATATAAAGATAGGAGACGAAAAATTAGACCGATTTACAGGCGAATGTTGAGAATTCCGTGCATAGAGAATGTTAGAAATGAAGAGGTACTATAAAGAGTAGGAGAACAGAGGGTACAATTGTAGTAAATAAGAAGCAGGTGAAATAGGTTGGCAGGACACCTTCTAAAGCATGAAGGTTTAATCAGAGGCATATTAGAAGCAGAAGCAGGATTTGAGAGGGATATAGCTAGATCCAGGATCAAGGATTTGGGATGTTCTAGTTTTATTAGGAAATGTGATGATTAGCCCAGGATGGGAAAGAGTGGAGGTGCATGTCTGAACCGTCTTGGGACTGACAATCTTATGATTATGACGAATTTATTCATCTTTATTACGAATAATTCACATCAATAACAAAAATAATAGAGATTGAAGAAGAAGGTTAGATAGTTTGGTATGACACCTTCTAAGGCATGAAGGTTTAGTCAGAGGAATATTAGAAGCAGAAGCAGGAGTTAAGAGGGATATAGCTAGATCCAGGATCAAGGATTTGGGATGTTCTAGTTTTATTAGGAAATGTGATGATTAGCGCAGGATGGGAAAGAGTGGAGGTGCATGTCTTAAGAGTCTTGGGACTGACAATCTTATGATTATGACGAATTTATTCATCTGTTTTACGAATAATTCACATCAATAACAAAAATAATTGAGATTGCACGTTAGTTAATTAGCCGGTTTCTTTTTGATGTGCCAAAACATTTTAAGTTGGTCTGACAAAAACCTCGTGCAAAAGAGGAGTATGATCAAAGTTGAACTAATTGTAAGCGAGTAAAAACAGACGGTACAGACGGTGGATGGAACAGTTTCCAGATCGTTGTCAGTCGTCAACTTTCAAATAATGTATTCATTGTCAAGAAGGAAGATGTAGAAGATGAAGAAGCTCGTGCAATGTTGTGGAACATTGTACAGGTCGTGGAACTGGTACCCAGTACCATCACGTCCGCGGTGGCCTGCAGGAACAGATGGCCGTAAAAATTAGAAAAAGGAAAGTGGGCAGCAGCAACGGCGGAAATTCTACCCGACCAGATTGCGCCTTCTGTTTCTGGTAAACAAGCAGCAAAACAGTTGCACGTGTAAAATAATACAAATGTGAACGGAGCGTCCGTCACCAGGACGATGCGCAGGCCACTTGGATGGATGGAACTTATACGTAATACCTAACATGAAACGATTCGCCTCGCTGTTAACCGAGATGGAATGTTCTGGTTTGATTAATTCTATCATGCTATACACTTGGAATGATTTATGCTACGCGAAAGAATAAACTGATTAGTAGTGACCTGAAATTTTTCGATAACGTCTTTCTCTAATGACAGCTGGTCACAGAGGTACCTCGTCCAATCAGTATTACTTAAAATACTACCTTTAGATTTGGAGAGCCCATAGCACGGCGCGTTTTGTGAGTCTAAAAGTTCGTATTGTCACACACTCAAAATATCACCTTAACTGCCAAATACAGCGTTACAGTTCATTTCAAACTGAAAATTAAACATATTAATTCTACTCATAGTGAAAAGATATGCGAACATACTAATCTGTAACCTGTAAGGGTTTTATAGAATGACCATTTATTTATTGTTAACAACGTATTATCCAGTTCTTTCCGATCCTTTAGGAGATATGATGCTAGAAGAATTTTAGGAAAATCTCTTTTGAAGAAATTTTAATGTTTCGCATCAGAAAAATATAAATTGCATTTTCGAAAGACCAAAACCAAGACTGCAAGACTAACTCCAATTTTGCTTACTACTAAGAGAGTTCAGTAAATCTGGGTTGATTAAAAAAGGCCTAGAGGATACAAATATAAAATAAGGTATAGCCCTTTTTACAAAAGGACATCTTGGGGAGTTAGAGATATGTATATTAAAAGCAGAAGTAGGAGTTAAGAGGGGCAGAGGTAGATATAGATTATGTTATTGTTAACAAATATATTAACATCATTAAAGACAGTGCAACTTAGGGGTAGATATATAGGGGCAAAAGATTATTATGCTTAGATTTGCAGTTGATGTAGCAGTATTAGCATCCAGCAAGGAGGAGTTAGAGACAGCTTTAAATAGAATGGAAGCGGTATTGACAAAACAGTACTGTATGAAAATAAATAAAAGTAAAACAAAAATACTGGTATGTAAGGGAAGAAAAAATAGGGAAAGAACGAATATAAAGATAGCAGATGAAAGATTAGAAGAAGTGGCTAATTTTAGGTATCTAGATAGTGATATAATTCAGGTCGGAAGGAGTAGTAGGGATATAAAGTAGAGGATAGCGCAAGGTCGAGTCGCCTTCAATAAAAGGAAGTCCTTTCTATGCTCACGAACTGTTAATTTAGAAATTCGAAAAAGGTTGTTAAAGGTGTATGTTTGGAGCACGGCGCTATACAGGTGCAAAAGATGGACAGGGAGCGCTGCAGAAAAAAAAAAGGTTAGAAGCGTTCGAAATATGGTGTTACAGGCGAATGATGAGGATACCGTGGATAGAGAAGGTTAGAAATGAAGAAGTATTAGAAAGAATAGGAGAACAGATTACTCTATGGAAGTCAATAAGAAATAGGCGAGATAGGTTGGTAGGACACCTTCCAGACGGTCTAGTCAGAGACATATTAGAGGCAGAAACGGAAGTTAGGAGAGGCAGAGGTAGACCTAGATTAGATTACTGTTCGCAAATAGTAAAGGATGTGAGTTGTTCTAGTCTTAGAGAAATGCGAAGAATTAGCTCAGGATAGGAAGGAGTGGAGGTGCGTATCTAACCAGTCTTAGGACTGACGACCTTACGATGATGAAGAAATATAGGTATAGTTAACTTAGTCTATAGGTTGCTTTAGCTTTCGAGAAATGCGAAGATTGGCTTGAGAGTGGAGATGCGTGTCGTAGTAATCGTAAGTCTTCGGGCTGAAGGCCTTATGATGATGATGTTGATGGTTTGTTATGTTGTTATTAAGTATTTGAAGGAAAGTGAAATTAGGAAACGATGTAATTTCATTTTAAATTGCTAACTCTTAAATGAAGGTGTTACGAATGAGAAAAGACAGACGGCAAACGTGCTCATTCGAACAAAACACGTTGTTTACTAAAGGTGTTACGAAAAATAACCGCAAACAATCTGCTCAAAACAAACACAGTATTACCTCCGTCGCGTAATGATCTTCGTAACACAAAATGCTCTTTTGATTAATTTTTAATCGAATACCAGACAAATTGTTTCAACAAACTTGAGCACGATCTGTTACCCAGATTAATTTTATTTATTATCGATTGTAAACATTACAGAGCAGATTAACTTTTCATAGATTTAATCGATTATTTTGTAATTATTTATTTCTCCGAAATAATTGATACTCTTTTGGTTTAATATTGTTGGATAGTCTGAGGAGAAGAAAGCTAATCGTTCTTTTTAAATGGTTATTGACCAAATGATAACCTAGATATAAAGTCAGGTCATTGCACCTATTTGTATTTTCTTTTTACAAGTCCTTAAAAATTAAATATCTGTAAGTAAAACTATCCGGAACTATCGAATAATCCGATATAATTTCATTTCCGTAACAGTATCTGATCGTGAAAACGGTGTGATAATATTGATATGTCTGTATCTATATCCTAATCCAAAATTTCATATCCATAATATCCTTGATAAGGTACACATGATTTAATTTATTAGGAGATATATAAGAGAAGAAAATTAGAAGAAGGAATTACTGATAAGCTAGGTTATCCCATAATGCGAGTTCGATATAGCATTAAAAAATTTAAAGAATAATAAGGCGCCAGGTGTAGATAGGATACAAAGGAAATTCTAAAACATGCGGAACAAGAGGTTAGAGATCGTATGTTTAAGTTAGTTAGTCAAATTTACGAAACGGGGAAAGTACCAGGGGATTATAAACGAAACGTGGTAGTAACCATACCCAAAAAGAGAGGTTTGGATAGGTACGAGACATTTGGAACAATTAGCTTAAGTTCCCATGCGTCAAAAACCTTAACTAGAAGTGTACAGGGGAGGATGGAAAAAAGGGCGGAAGAACTATTAAAGGAAGATTAATTAAAAGAAATAGAGGAACGCGGGAGGCCATTCTAGTTTTTCGGGTAACAACAGAGAAAACGATAGAAAAAGGAAAGAACGCATACATAGGATTTGCAAATTTAAAAAAAACATTTGACAATGTTAAATGGGACAAGATGTTAAATATACTTACAAATGTAGGGATGAGTTAGAAAGATAAAGAGTGATACTTAGTTTGTATAAAGAGCAACAGGCAGTTATAGAGCTGGAACTGCAACGTAGAGAAGTAAATATTAGGAAGAGAGTCAGACAGGCATGCACACTGTCACCGCTACTTTTTAATGTATAAGAAATAGGCGAGATAGGTAGGATACTTTCTGAGGCATGAAGGTCTAGTCAGAGACATATTACAGGGAGAAACGGAAGTTAGGAGGGGTAGAGGTAGACCTAGTTTAGATTACTGTTCGCAAATAGTTGAGGATACGGGTTGTTGTAGTTTTAGGGAAATGCGAAGATTAGCTCAGGATAGATAATAGTGGATAATAGTCCAACTAGTCTTAGGACTGATGACCTTGTGATGATGATGACGATTGACGTAATTGATAATGCTAAATATTTAATAATGAGAAAATTGTTGCATAGAATTGATTACATCTCAGCTTTTACGGGACTGATTTCTACGATTCTGCCAAACTAGTACTAAGCAGGGATAGCTGATGTATATGTGCTGTTTAATTGATTTCAATCAAAGTTGTTCAATAAACTAGGTAGGTTTTCATCGTACTATTTTGATTATTCGTCAAATCTCCCTTTAGAGCAGTTTGGTACATTCCTCTCCCTCTGCAGAGGTCTCTCACCATTCCATTGAGTTCTCAATATCTAACCTCCACATCATCCCTTAATTTTAATAAAGCTTTAGCAGCAGACGCGAATAAATTAGATTTTGTGGTATGTAGAAACCTTTAATATTTCATCTTCTGTTGCTGGTATGTTCCAAGGTCAGCAGGGTCAAAAATAAGCAAAAAGCAAACAACAGTAAGATACCAGATGGTGCGATATCTATTGCCGCCTTCCGTCAATTACGAATATGTTTATAACTTGTTTTACAATTGTCATTTGTTTGTTTAAATTTTTTGCTGGTTCTGTTTTATCGTGATTTTAATTCAGCGCCCCGAAGCAAAGGTTCGTCGAATTCAAAATAAATATGCCCACTTATCGAAAACACGTTTCTGTTTCGACTCTATCAATACCAAATTCTTTTTCTTGAAGGAGCAACAACATTTCAAGTCGCGCACCTGTTCCCTGCGAGGTCGTACATACATACATATATGGAATGATTGCTCGAAGATTGCCGGTAAATGGTAAGGCGGTTTTTCAATTTTAATGAATCATTAGGTACCTACCTGCACGGTCGGCAACCTTCCTAACATACAGTGGACGGTAAAAAAAACGGCAACGATATCAAATTTGTTAAGGCTTTTTCGCGGCCAGTTGGTAAACTGATGCTATCCTGATTTGAGTCTACAGAAAAAAAACTTTTGGGTGTTTCATTCCCACCAGCCAGTAATGCTGGTGGACGAGCAGTCCCTCCGGACTGTGCCGGAAGGTAGGGCGGAAGGCCCTCTTCAGCCTGCTTTAAGGAATCGTGGGAATGGGTGGGTGGTGGTTCGGGTGAGAAAGATGAGACGGACGAAATGAAGACAGAAGAGAGTGAAAGATTATCTGTGGAATATTACTGCCTCAGCATTTTGCCTAAGTGATCCAAGGAAACCACAGAAAAACTTGGACTAAGGCAGACGGACCCGGAATCGAACTGGCGTCCTCCCGTCTACAGGCCGTCGTCGGTTGGAGTCACTTCTTAACGTTTCGCTAGCACGAGTGGTGAGTTTCTTCAGAGATCCTTCTGTTTCCGATGCTAAATGTGTGCTGTTGATGAATTTAGTGATGAGAGGGATGTACGCCAATATGATGAGATTTTCATCAAAGCAACTGCTTTTCGGAAGGTTTCTGATACTGCTTTAAGGAAAAATTAAAAGTTTAAAGATAGTCTCTGATTTTCTGCCTCCTTGAGCCCATTTCGTTGGTTCTTAAGACTTGTAGTACCATTAAAACTAATAAAATCCAGCTAGAACACTGGCAATTCATTTCTTTCTATAGTTACCTAAGTGGAAACTTTTAGCACTCTCGTGGATTTTCCGATTTTCTGCCTTATTGAAAATGCAAAGTGAATTTTTGCCTATTTCGTTGGTTCCTAAGCCTTATAGTACCACTAAAAGTAATAAAATCCAGCTAGAACACACTGGTAATTCATTTCTTTCCATAGTTTCCTAAGTGGAAACTTTTATCACTCTCGTGGATTTTCCGATTTTCTGCCTCATTGAAAATGCAAAATGAATTTTTGCCTATTTCGCTGGTTCCTAAGGCTTCCAGTACCACTAAAACTAATAGCCCAGCTAGAACACTCTTGCAGTTCATTACTTTCTACTTATAATAACCTGACTTTTAACCCTTTCGTGAATTTTCTGATTTTCTGTCTCCTTGAAAATTCAAGGTGCATTCTTGCTTATTTTGTTTGTTCCTAAGGCTTGTAATGCGACTAAAACTAATAAAATCCAGCTAAAGCACACTGGAAATTCATTTCTTTCCATAATAAACTAAGTGAGGACTTTTAGTCCTCTTGTGGATTTTTTGTTTTTCTGCCTCCTTGAAAATGAAAAGTGTCTATTTCGTTGGTTCCTAAGGCTTTTAGTGCCACTACAACTAATAAAGCCCAACTAAAGCACGCTGGCAATTCATTTCTTTTTATAATAACCTAAGTGAAGACATTTAGCCTTCGTGGATGTTCGATCTCTTTGAAAATTCGTTAGTTCGTAAGGCTTTTAGTGCCACTAAAACTAATAAAATAAAACCCAGCTATAGCACACTGGCAATCGATTTCTTTCTATAAAAACTCAACTGAGGACTTCGTGAATTACACCCAACAATACAAAAGATCGATACGACTGTATACTATTATATTTTTTCGAGTCCGGACATGTCAACGCATAAAACTCGAAATATTGACAAAAATCCATATACGTTTGACATATAAGAAGGACAAATTAAATTTTAAGTAAGAAATGGGTTATCTGCTATGGCTTCTCATATTTTATCAATATATGATAATCTTATCGTTTAGAATAAATAAAATAAAAAATTGTGATTGTTCGAAGATTTCGTCTATGTGATATTTGATATGTCTAAAAATCGTTTGATAGAATCAGCCTAGATAGCAGTGATGCCCACAAGTTAACAACATAACTTTCTGTCAGATACTGTATGCTGACTGTCAGACGACAGAGTTAAACATGCTGCGGTCCGCCCTCTTACGTATGTTTTCGTTTGCATATATGATGATCGAGATGAACTAGACGGCCTGTAAAATTTTATGGACAATAATTACACATTTAAGCTGACGCATGACATTTAATAAAAAAACCTATTTTAAAAACGGCACGACAGACAAATGGATTCTGGACGACCTGCAAAACTGGATCCTGAAAGGTGTTAGCCGGATATTACAAATAACGTAATTGCAAATGGTTTATTAGTATTCATGTTCGTATTGGCGTCGTTTTTATTCTATTTTGCACATTTCTCACAGCCGTAATCAATTTCCTTGCCATTTACGAGCTATTTCTACAATTAAGGCTTTTCCCATCCCACGGTTCACTTTATCATTTGTACCGGGGTATGTTATTAAGTAATTTATTTACAAGTGCAATAAACTTGAAGAAACTAAGAGTGTTGGCAGACGCTGTCATAATTGAGAACGATACCAATCAAAATAAATCACACTTATTATTTACACTCAAAAAAATAAAAGACAGTAATTGTTTGTACGCACACATCCTATACGGCGCAGCGTGGCAA
This sequence comes from Agrilus planipennis, assembly GCF_000699045.2. Classification (NCBI taxonomy): domain Eukaryota; kingdom Metazoa; phylum Arthropoda; class Insecta; order Coleoptera; family Buprestidae; genus Agrilus; species Agrilus planipennis. The sequence goes on along the minus strand of NW_020438905.1, from coordinate 641,534 downwards.
GCACTAATAAAAGTACAACATGGAAGAATTATGCGTTATGTCCTAAAAACATGCCAAAGATCATCGACGACCACATAAAACTGATTTTTCTATCCCTGGGGAACGGTACCCTTTTTCTGAATAAAAGGTACCCTATATCCTTTTCTGTACCCTTGACAATATGTGTACAAAATTTCATGATGATCGGTTGAGTCGTTAAGGCGTGAAAACGGAGCAAACAAACTCACTTTCGCGTTTATAGTATGTTAGTTTTTAGGATTACATGTACAATGATGCTGCGACTTACGTTATGTTATTTTTTATTCCGGTACAGGATTACTACGGGAGCCATTCATATCATGCGGTCTATCAGTATGATTTTTCAACGACAAACTTTTAAGTTGGTTTTTCTTTCATTCTTTTAATTAGTTTTAGCTTCGCAGTACATACCTACTTAAGCTGCCTAAGTAGATATACTTTTGGAAATTGGACTCATGACAATTATATAAGAGTGAGATTTGTATACAAATGAGATTCCTTCTTTTCCTAATATAATCTGATGAAGAAAAATAAGAAAAACGATTTAAAATTGTTATTACTAATGATGATTAAATGCTCCTAAGTTACGATAACGCCTTAACTTACGGTTTCCAAAAAAATCATTAGAAATTAATTTTGATCTGTGTGAAGTTTCGTGATGCAACACTTATTAGCTAAGTTGAATTCAGTTTTCCAAGAAAGAAACGACAGAACTATCTGTTAGTAATTAAGTTGCAGAAGTACAACTAACCCTGATTTGGATTATCATCACTTTCGGTTAACTGCGATACAAAATATTATAAGAAACACTTTGACATTCAGTAGTGGTCAATACTAAAGATTTCCTCATTATCTCATTAACTTGAGGTAATTTATAGTGGATGAAAAAATTAAATGAATTTTCACATGCGATACAAAAAATAATTTGATCACAATGGCTTAAAGTAGTTAATCGTATTCGAATATTTAAAGTTCAGGTATGAAACCCTGGGTGAGCGATTCACTTCGCACTTGACAGATTTTTACGTTTTTTTATGTATTTATTTAATGTTTTTGGGGTGTCAGATTTTCCATTTGCATAATTGGCTTATTTTAAAAACTAGATTTAGTAGCTGTGTATTTTATACCTGTATTCGACTTTAAATAAGGACCAGTGATTTCAATATCGTTTAGAAAATAATTACCTTTTGAACGAAGTATCTCGATATCTTCACCAGGTGATTAGCTATGCTAATTCACACAGCTGCTTTTGGAGATGTTGATCAAGTATGCATTGGAATTAAGTAGTTTGGCTTTGGCGCCTGTAGTAACAAGGATATGAGTAAACAGTTTTTTATACGTTCATACGTATGTGTGTAGTCGGCCTTGATCGACGTTACCTTATGAATATCCAATGATTTATGAGATTAGTTTAACTTGAATATTATTATTAGCAGAATTACGGTAATACATATTAGCAACACACAACATAGCACACTACGGTTTTGATGAATTGACTTTAATTGACTTTAATCCTGCTGCTTACGTTAAATGTATGCAGAAAGACTAAATTGTCTGATTGCTTCATTTAAGCTCTCTTTATTCCTTTTTGGCTTAAACAGCTGGTACCCAAGTTAGAGTATTTCAAAACTTTCATTGGGAAATGCATACTTTCGACGAGGGGATGGTGGAAGGTATAAGTACTTTGAAATAGACGAGATAGGACACTTTATCAGAAACAGGTGTTAAGAGAAGTAGGGTTTGATTTAGATTAGATTACTCTTCACATAGAATTGAGGTTATGGTGTTACGGGAGAATGAGGAGGATACCGTGGACAAAGGTTAGAAATGAGGAGGTATTGGAGAATCTTGGAGAATAGAGTGCTGTATGGAAGTTTATAAGAAATAGGCGAGATAGGTTAGTAGGACATGTTCTTAGACATAGAGGGCTAATTAAAGAGATATTAGAAGCGGAAACAGGAGCTAAGAGGAGCGAAGGTAGACCTAGATTGGATCACTGTTAACAAATAGTTAAGGATATGCGATGTTTCGGTTTAGCCCATGATAAAGATTACCATGGATAAAGGTTAGAAATGAATAGGTATTGGAAAAAGTTGGAAGTTTATAAGAAATAGGCGAAATAGGTTAGTAGGACGTCTTCTCAGACATGAAGGGCTAACAAATGGTTAAGGATTTGCGATGTTTCAGTTTAGCAAAGATTAGCTAAAGATAGGAATGTGTGGAGGTGCGTGTCCAACAGTCTGGACTGACGACTCTATGATAATGATGATTAAGTAGTCATTAATCCAAAATGCAAACCATCGAATTTTCATTAAATTTACCAAATTTTTATTTGATTTTTGTTAATTAAGTAATTATTATTAATTATTTGCCGCAAACGTGTGGACGTTCAATCACATCTCTCTAAAAATGTCTCCAGCTATTTTGGAAACTGTCCCATAAGTACTTACTAAACCCTCAAACTTTTGAGTAAAGTGTAACACCCTTCACAGACTTTAATGCGCATTTAACTTTCATTACTTGATTATTTATATGATACGGTAATTGAAGGTATTTGTACAGAAATTCCTGTACCACGTCGTTCATATCAAAAGATGACATCACGATTTAACGATTGCATGTATTAGTAGAGTATCTCCGTGCTCGGTTCTCAATTTTCCACTAGTATCAGATAAAAAAAAAGTGTAAACTAATAAGCGTCACAGCAGTTTTATTGGAAGCTATTGTTGTAAAAATGTATATTACATTTTGTATTCGTAATACTAGATAAATATAAATACCTTAAAGTTAAATTTATGCATAGGGAACTACCTGCAATCTACGGTAGTTTTTATTGTTTCATTGAACAATTGCATTGATTTTATTGCTTGTCGGGTAAATTAATATTCAATTTCGTTGATAAGGAAGAAGAATTTGCCGTGGCTAATTTTGCTTTGTGTGCCTTTAATGGTGCTTGAACTTGAATTGAAATGTACAATCTACGTGTTAAATTAAACGCCTTAACATTTAAATATCAATATAAATAAAAAAAGCCTTTTTTAGAAATTTACGATTCTCGATATTTATAAATATTTTAACAAGAAAAGCATGCAGTGATTGTTAAAATTACTCTTGATTTATGCCAATCGTTCTAAAATTATATTTAAGCTATGCATACCAAAAAAATGCATCTAAAATACATTTATAATTAGTTAATTATACTATCGACTATACATAATAGATACAATTAGACTAAACTTTATCTAAACAATCAGGTACATAATATAAAAAATGGTGCTTAACCTAACTGAGTCCATTTACCGATTTCGATTTAAAAAAATAGATTTGCATATAAAACTGTAAATAACTATGTGAACAAAATGCATCAATTATCTTTGACTTATTTGAAATAGTAATTAAGTAAGAATTACAAATAAAAAATCGGACGAAAAATAAAAATATGTAACATAATTTTTAAGAACATATATGTAAAATTTGAGGATATTAATGTATTGTTATAAACATGAACTTTCTGATGGGGTTTTAAATTTTTAGTTTTATTTATCTCTTTACCCACCTGTAATAAATTGAATTTTAGAAATTATTCATGTGCAACTAGTTATTTGCGATTTAATAGAAAAAATACCAGCTTCTTTCAGATTGTATCTCTCCAGCCAAAAATAAAAAATTTAGAAAAATCTAATCGCAAATTATCTAAAATCATCTTAATTTAGTGCTTCTTCGTAATATACGTATGAATAACCATTAGAGTTATGTTGGTCTTTAGAGAAAAGCTTTTTTTTGTTTAATATCGTAAATAGCTATAGTTGCGCACAGAAAATTTTCGAAATGTAATTCAATAAAGCTATAAAGTGAGTAAATAAGTAAGTAAAAAGATAAAATAAAACTAAAAATCAAACTCATCAGAAACAGCGATTTTTAACCATGCATTAAAACGCAGAAACTAAAGCGAATATTTACAAGTACTTGCCCGTATCCTTCCATTGCTATGAAATATAATTAAAATTCGTACAGAAGGCGTTTCTTTCCAATGAATACAGCGGCCAACCGAATGTACTCCAGATTTTTTCGTTTATCAGATTTTTGTCAGAACGAAGAATATTGTTATTTGTTATCTAACTTCAGATCTGTAAAAAGTGTAAAGCAAAATTAATGTTGAAATATTTAAATCGTCTATATTCGCAATATTAGGGGAGCGGTTGTTTCAAAAGTTTTTAAGATAAAGAAATTGTAGGAAAAATTCGAGCTGAAAAAATTATTTAAGCTTCTTCTAACAAATACGAAACAGAAGAAATGGTTTCAAGAGACTGCAATAAAGTTAACAGTAACAGAATTAAATATTAACTTTTTTAACTGCGTAAAATTTCAAAAAGCTTTAGTTATAACACAAAGAAATTAAACAAAAGGAACATTTATAGCAAGGACATAAATCTTTCTTTATCTATTTAACATGTTTTTGAGTAAAGTCGATGTTCTCTTCAAGACAGGAAGAAGTACAAGTGCATGTCGAATCGTTAGTCCTTAGACTGAAGCCCCTAAGGTTAATGATTACTGATTAGTAATACGAACGACTGTGAAAAATAATTAATTTTTGTTAATACACATTTAACTGTTTAATTTATCAAATGCCTACTAAATAAATATTAATTTATTTTCGTTTAAAGGCTTGGTACCGAAATGAATATTCGAATAACTTGTCTAAACTGGCAGCGGGGGTGCTCTAAACATTTTAATCTTGTTCTATTTTTCTGCTACCACTTAACACTATTTTTGTAGGACATTCTCTAGATACTTGATGGAATCGGCACTTGATGTTTTTGATATAGGAAGCAACTTTTAATAGAATTACACTTGACTGTTGCCCAGTGCAGGGGAAGGTTAGAAAAAATATGTAATGAGAATAGCCATCACTCTTTTTTATGCATTACGAAAAGTATCGATTTATTCGCAACCGTTTGCGGGGGTAATTAGTTTGGTAAATGTCTAGATGATGGGGTGGGTGGGATCGAAAGAGGAGGTCTCCCCCACCACTGTACCATAAAAAGTTCGTGGCGGTCTCACCCCCATAAAAAGTTATAGGGGTTCAAAGTTAATAAATATGCCAATT
>NW_020438905.1:620280-635723 GCF_000699045.2 Agrilus planipennis | reverse complement strand
TGCTGCGGGTCCCACCGGCAACTACTTGTAGGATTAATTATGCGAAAGTGTCAATGATTTATAACTTCGAATAGTTTCGTAAATTGAAATTCGTATAGAGGAAGTAAGAACATATACTTAATATATGTATGCATCGCGATGGTTAATTTAATATTCACGTCTTTTATTTCAGAGGATGTATCGTTTTAACAGTGATTCGAATGTAAATTTTAATCATACTAAATTAATTATAATGAAACGAATGCTGCGGGTCCCACCGGCAACTACTTGTAGGATTAATTATGCGAAAGTGTCAATGATTTATAACTTCGAATAGTTTCGTAAATTGTTGCTGGTATTAAAGTTAAAGTTGTGCCACTTTCGTTTTCATAAATTGGTAATTAATAACCGATAATTGAATTAAATTGGGTGAAACATACATATATCTCATTGAAGAGGCATCAAATATTAGCTATTCATTTTTATTTTTACAAAAAATTCAGATTTTTTCTTTTGACTACAAAAAGTAAATGTTAGATACTTATTTAAATAATTCCCTAGAGAATGAACTGTTTATATGCACGTACGTTTAAAATGACATTTTTTTTTCATTTTAGTTGAAAGTTATGACTTACCAAGGTAAATATTAAGGCATTCGTTAGACGGTTTAACCATAACAGAACAATAATTAATTATCTTTCACAATTAGGGGTTATTAAGGAAATATTGTAACCGTTTGATTAAAGATTGTAGAATAACGGTAAATGTTGCGTGAAATGCCATAAAGGCGATGGATTTAACGTTTTAAAGATGAGGATTTTAAAAAAATTTCATTGGAATTTATTAAGCGGTTTAAAATATATATCAACGAATGGAAACGGAAAAGATACCCCGCAATCATAATTGTTGTGGCTATCTCCTCTCGTAATACCAAACAATGTTCTGGAATTACGTAATTATTAAAGGATCGGATTACGCTTAAAGCTGTCTTCCGATATTTAATCAAAAAAATATGTTATAACCATTAACTGTAGTAATTAACAACTTCTCCAATTCACAAAAATTTCTCTAATTATCCATCTTTAGTGTTCAAATGCAGTATATATTGTTTCATTAGAAACAATAGAAACTTTGTTACACCCAGCATCTTGGTTATAAAGGAAACTAGCCAAACTCAATCAAACATTGTCTAATACGTTATAGAGATACTTCAGGGTGAAAAATTACATTAAAAGGTTTTTGTTCGACAATTTTTGTAAAATGTGTGAAAGATAAAAAACAATTACCAGTATCTTCGAAAGCCCGATGAGCCTGACAACGGCTTCGCCGCTAACCTTTTTCAGCGGCGGTTCAAATCGTATGGCCAAGGGCGTGCCCTCCAAGTTAAGCGTCCTCGGTATCAGAGAAAACATAGACTCGCTCAGTCGATAAACACCTGTATTTACTATGGACAAATACTGCAACTTGTTGAGAGACTTGAAGCTGTTTGGAGCGATGCTGTGAAGCTCGTTATTGTTGAGGATCAAGCTCTTCAGGTTCGGTACGCCAAGGAAAGTCAAGTCGAAGATCTGGTCGATATCGTTGTAGGCCAGTACCAGGTACTCGATCGAGTGCGACAAGAGGAACGTTTCGTACTTTTCGAACCTGATCAAATTATTGCTCATTATTAGTCTCGAGAGCTTGTTGTTGCTAACGAACGTGTAAGAGTTTATCTTCTTGATCTGGTTGTACGAAAGGTCGATGTGTTTCAAGTGCTTTATGCCTCGGAAGGCGTGATGACCCACATGCTTTATGCTGTTCTGGTGCACGTACAACTTCCGCAAGCCCGTGTAACTTTTATTGTACAGCTCGTAATCGTGAACGCTAGTTATGTCATTGTATGCAACGTTTAAGTTGTGAATGTCCGGATTTCCGACCGGTAATTCTTTTATTCTCATGGCCATCTGAAACAGGCGTCTGTGTTTCTCTTCATCATGGGACCCCTCCAATTTCGAACTTGTTCGCGTTTCATTGCCACGCATCGGCTTTGATGTACATCTTACTTCGATGTACCTACAAGAAAAAAATAATAAAGTACTACCTAAATGCGTATAATATTTATATATTAAAAGAAATTGTAGCATTATGCAATCCGGTTTGAATGAAATAAATATTTAATGCCTTACAAGTACATTGTAGATCTCAACTTTATCGTTAATTATGTATGGATTAATGACATTTTGTTGTCTCAGTAAGTGACATTTTAAGGAATTTTGAGGAATTAAAATAGTAGCGAGTGAGTCCGCAATGGCTCTTGAATTGAAGAAATACAAAAAAAAAATAAATTTTCTAAATTTTTAAGTATTAACAAAGGGGTATGTATGTATGTATGTTCAAGGAACCGGGACAATGCGAGCTAATGACAATGAAGAAATATGTTGATCTCTGTTTTTTGTTTTAAGCTGTTAATGGCATAAATTAATTCTCAAAGTTAAGGTCTAATTACTAGAATGTAATTAGTCCAAAAAAAGTAGTTTAGGAGAAAATTCTCCCTCATATTGGGTAGTTTCTCAAGTAAGATTGTTAAGGATATTTGAATTGGTGTGGGTTGTGGGGTGTCTTTTGACTTTTTCAAGAGGGCTTTGAAATGAAGATTTAGATTCGATTAATTATGAATCCCATTTTAATGCTTATACTATTAGTTTACTAATTCGTTTATATTATTAATAGTAAACATAGGCACTACAGGTACCAAAGTAAACTCTAGTGGTATAGTCTTTTGTTTTTGTAATTGTCGTCTTCTAATAAACAAGCAATAAAACTGCTATTTTGACAACACAAATAAAATATTTATTTAATAAATTTTGAAAAAAACACAAAATAATCGTAGAGTAATGGTAATATCTTTTCAGCCTTATGGAAATTTTATGAACGGTATCTTTATCATAACTCTCATACAACAACCAATTGTTCTTTGGAAGTATTTCTTAACTACAATTCTCTTTCTGGGAAGTTATTTAACTAAAGAGGTAGAAAGTCATAAAGTCTTAGGAATTCCTGGTACTTAAATAATTGGCGGTGCACAACTGTTTCCGTCAAATCAACACATAGAATTCATGTGATTGAAAAGGGAATAATATTTATACATATTTTGGTTAAAATTTCGAGTTTTAGGGTCATTATATTATCATCAAGCTGCCATTCACGTTCACTGCAGGACGTAAAATTTCCGTACTCGTTTCCACGCCTACCAATCTTTCGTGGCAATTCTGTCCGGTACGTTGGTGGTCTTCCGCTGATGACCAACAGCTTACGTATGTATCTACATTATGTTTTTTAATCCGAGATTAAAAGATGATACGCAACAAGACTGAAGGCAGTTCGATACGTATAAGTGGAACTAGACACGCAACGGTACTTACATTAATGTTGATCGAAATACTCAATTACGTATCGCGAAACGGGTCTTATCATTAATAATTCCATTATCAAGACAATTTTATTACATGTGAATATTCCATTTTCCTTAATGAGAAAATTTAGAGTCTCGTTTAAAGCTTAAACACAAATGAATGCTGATGAACGACAAAAAGTCCCCTAAGAATTCACAGATAGCTAATAGAGTATGAGTTATTATGAATTCTTATAGCGTTAATTCAATGTATTAGTAAATTAATTTGATCACTACAGATCGATTAATAAGGAAAAAGAGAGGAAAAGAGTACTGGTGCTTAAAACCAGGAGCCCGGGTTCCATGCCGTCTGTATCTCCTCAATCGTAGCGTAGCGTCGTCCTTTCATGGGCCTCTTCAGTTTCGTGAACAAGAAAATGTCACAGGGGGGCCAAATCTGGGGAATACGGTGACTGCAGCATTATTAATGTGTTGTTTTTGGACAAAAATTCGCGCACAAGCAGCAATGTATGAACAAGGGCGTTATCATGGTGTAAAAAGCCAATATTTCTTGTTCCACAAATCCGGGCGTTTCTAGCGGATTGCTTCACGCAAATTGCACATAACTTGCAGGTAATATTTCTGATTGACCCTGTTGCCCTATGGCCAAAACTCATGATGCACATCCACCACGCCTATGCAATCGAAGAAAACTGTAAGCAAAACCTTTACATTCGACCTAACTTGGAGTGCTTTTTTCGGTCATAGCTCGTGCGGCAGCTTCCATTGGGATAATTGAGCTTTGGTTTCCATAAACTCATGATTTGTCACAGGTTCTGATCCTCTGGAGCAAATTTCGGTCGTCGAGGACAGAGTCCAACAGCTCCTTAGCAATGTTAATGCGATGTTGGTTTTAGTCGAAATTGAGCAATTTTGGTACTAACTTCGCGGTGACTCGTCTCATGCCAAAATCATTAGTATAAATCGAATAGCAGAAGCCAATCGATATGTTTAGGTCCTTAGCAATTTTCTTCACTTCGTCAATGTTTTCGTCTGTTAGTGACGTGTTCTGACGTCCGGCACGCTCTTCGTCGTTCACATATTCTCGGAGAACATTTTGCACCACCGATAAACATTGCTTCGGTCCAAGGTAGCTTCACCATATGCCATATTCAACATTCGGAATACGTCCTCGCACTTAATTTTGTTTTTCACACAAAATTTGATACAGATTCTTTGATCAATTTTTTTGTAATGGGCAAGACGAGACAATACACGTGTAAGCAAAACAGCTGTCAAAAATTAACTGAACATTTAACATGGCCGAAATTTTCGATATAAGTGAGTCGAATATACGTAACCCTTGGAACTGCAAAATTCGCGGTGAACAGACCTCATAGTCATCATCATCATCATAAGGTCTCCAGTCCAAAGACTGCTGAGATATAAACCTCCACTTCGTAATATATTTAGTTAGTCTTCGCATTTGTTAAAAACTACGGCAGTATTATAATCTAATGTAGGTCTACCTATGCATCTGTTCTATTTCTACTCCTAATATATCTCTGTCTAGTCTTTCATATCTCAGAAGGTACCCTACCAACCGAAAGGCTTTCAGTTGGTGAACTGATGCTGTCCTGATTCTGATTTAGAGACTGTCATCGGTTGGAGTTACTTCCTAACGTTTCGCTAGCACAAGTGGTGACTTCTCCAGAGGTCCTTCTGTCTCCGACGCTGGATGTGATCGATAGGAAACAACTCTAGCCAACCGGGGACCTTTAGATCTGATTCAGACCAGCATCAGTTCACCTACTGATAGCGAAAGCCTTTACCATAATTCCTGACGTTTATGGAAGCTCAATTTCAAGTTTGAAAAGTAACTGGATATCTCTCCTTATCCTGGTGAAATTGAGGATTAGATCCAATTTTTAAGGAGTACTACATTTGGTGGATGCGGTATTGACAAAACAGTATTGTATGAAAATAAATAAAAGTAAAACAAAAATACTGGTAAGCAAGGGAGGAAAAAGTAGGGAAAGAGCGAATATAAAGATAGGAGACGAAAAATTAGAAGACGTGGCCGATTTTAGGTATCTAGGAAGTCAGATAAGTCAGGACGGAAGGAGTAGTAGGGATATAAAACAGANACTGTAAAGCAAGGGAGGAAAAAGTAGGGAAAGAGCGAATATAAAGATAGGAGACGAAAAATTAGAAGACGTGGCCGATTTTAGGTATCTAGGAAGTCAGATAAGTCAGGACGGAAGGAGTAGTAGGGATATAAAACAGAGGATAGCGCAGGGTCGAGTCGTTTTTAATAAAAAGAAGCCACTTCTGTGCTCGCGAAAGGTTAATTTATAAATTCGTGGCCAGTTGGTAAACTGATTCGCATCTAAAGATCGTTGTTGGTTGGAATTACTTCCTACCGTTTCGCTAGCACAAGTGGCGAGCTTCTTCAGAGGTCCTTCCATCTCCAATGCTGGATATCCACGACGAAACGTTAGAAAACAACGCCAAACGACGACGGTCTTTAGATCCGCAAGCTATTTTTGCAAGACCAGTACCAAGACCAAGACAAATTTTGCCTGTCACAACACTTGTCAAAAGAACTGATGCTGTAAGTTTAGTAATCGTTACTTTTGCTTTCTTACAGTGTATCCAACGTAATGTTATCAGTTTATGTAATCAGGTAGCTACCTTTTCTTATCCACTTAGCTTCTACATCAATTTAAAGTTTATTGCGATTCGGTTTGAAACGTGTCGAGTTACTGAAGTACATGGTTCGCAATGTGTGTAGACCATTTATTAATGCCATGTCAGCGTTTTCTTAATTCGATGCATACGTAGGTGAAATGTAAGTGAGCATGTAATAAACATCAGTTCGGTTGTAGAATTCAGTGGTGATGTTCATGTATTAATGTATGTCGTGGAGTTGTTATGTTTTATCACGTTGCAAACGGTGACCCAGAATGTCCATGCGCGCCTGCTGTGAACTAGACAAACGATGAGCTATTTTGACGATATCGATGCCATTGTTTGGTCTTGAACACAACTTATTATTATTATTATTATTACTATTATTATTGAAACTCGATGTACAAATACAGTTATAATAGTTTTTATTGTATGGTTTAGAAATTGTGTTCTTTTTAGGGTATTCAAAGGAAGTATGCACTAAGACGATTTGGTGCCAACTTAATTTCTTTAATCAATAATTCAGATTATGTCGAATTTCGATGTAGTTACTCCAAAAGTAATACAATAGGTATATATACGAAAAAAATTTTAATTGAAGATATTTATTAGATCATACGTAGGCGTTTTTGAGGAGGAATCTTTCAAATATTTTATATTAGTAATTTCGAAACTGGAAGGGGTTGAAGGAGGTGAGCGAGTCGATAACGACTTTGAACATCTCTACAGGAGAGTGAATTTCAGTATATTATTCTAAAAGACTATTTCTAAAAAACCTTATTTCCATTTTCGGTTCATCAGTCTACAATAGACCGAAATAATAAAGGTTCTTGATTTGGATATAACTTATACAATTACAGGATATTTCTATCGTATGAATTCGTACTACACTGTTTAAAAATTGAGACTAAACATTTACAAAATTATTTTATTTTACTCCACTATCTAAGAAAACTGGAGAACGCTTTATAATTTTGAGATAACCCCATAGAACAAAGCGGAGGTTCAAAATGTCTGGGTCGAAATTGAGAAAGTACAAATAACTAAAATCGGGTAAATACCTGTACACGAAAATACTTTGATAATTTTGCAAATTTTAAAACTAGGCGTCTTCTATAGTATATATCTACCTCAATATATACTCTACCGTCTATTCCAAGCCGAAGTTGTACTTGACGGTCCCATTTGACTACAGACATGCGAAAAAAGACCCAACTACGCCCCAGCATTTAAGACTGACTAAAAATGAGTCCATGAATTTGGAATGAATTAGGGGCTATTTATTAAATAAGCCAAATTTCTCTTTTTTGGTCCTGTCCCGCCTTTTACGTCACGCTTGCTACAACCTCCTAACAAATATTACGTTATCAAACTAAACTAAAATTGATAAACTGGTAATGCTAAAGCCTCCCCTCCTTTTGTAGCATCACACTAAGAAGTACTCCTGCCTCCCATCTCCCCCGTAACCAGTTTGCTAACTTATATTTTCTACAGTCCTTATATCATTGCCAGTTATCTAAATATATACTATATTGGAGAGATGAGAAAGCTCACTACGCCAAGATAGCTGTAGAAAGCACAAAAAACACTTTATATAAAAGGAAAGCCACTTTTTTTTATTAATACACTAAGTAACTTGTACTGAAAGATATAACTGAAACTATCTGATCAGTATCTGATGTGCTATCATCTACAAAAGGGTAAAACTTTTGCCTCACATATCAGCATCTGCTACAAGATCGAAAAACATTAATGATTTATGTATTTGATAAGTGGAAACTGACTGACTCTTATACTTAGATAGTTAGAACATCGTGAAACCCATAAAAATTTTATTGTTTAAATGAATTCTCAACTACCATACCTTCGGGAATTAACACAGTCGTCAGAATGAGATGTTGCATTGAAGAAACACTTGGGTAATAAAATATAGATACTTCTGTTGTTTCTAAAACATATTTTTTTTTTCGTAAAAATTTTTGAACAAGAGGTGTCCTAAATTGATTGTTTCGTAGCAATTGTTGTTATATATATTATAGAAGGAATTACAAGAAGACTAGAAGCAGGAACAAAAACTTAACCAGAAGTTAAGTCCAGCAGCTTTGGAAACAACTTCATGTATAAGCAAACTGCTATTACTTTACATTATAAAAAATTTTGATATTGATTTAGCGGTTTAACAAAACAGTTCAGTTAACTGCCTTTGGAGCCTGAATCTCACACTGCAATTGTTGAGACGATCAAAATTTGCAATGTCTGCAATAAATTATCTGTAAGGATGGATGTATCTTCTTTCTTGTTTTCACTTGGGACTGTAGTCATTTCCTGTGTTTTGAATATGCCCTTGTTAAGTTAGAAAATGCTAGTAAGTGGTTAGAGGTTGTTTAAGTACGCATAAGATCAGGGTTGGCTTTATAACTGCCAGTATGTCTTGAAATAAGCGTCTCTGCTTTCCTAAACTCCTAAGAATGTTTAACTTTCTCATACCTGCATCTCTTTCTGTTACACATTAAATGGTGCAATGTTATTTCTTTTTCTTTATTAGCGTCCGCTGCAATTCCTACCTGACATCTCTCTTCTGTGTTTACGATATTCCCTGCAACGTCAGACGTGAGTAAAAGTAGACGTTCTGTCAACAACTGCTGTGTTCTATTTAATAAGTTGAAAGAAGAAAGTGAATGCAACAGTTTTATTGCAGACTATGCCAATTTTGAACATCCGAACTATAGTTAAATAGGCCCCTAGTTTTCCTTAAAGTCGAAATTTATTTACCAGAATCCAGTTAAATAAAATCTGCCTAGGATCACTTTCTAATGGAATGCAAACTTGTTTTTGGCTTAACGTTTAAAAAATTGACCAGATAACGTCATAAACGATTTTCTGTAGACATCTAATTAACTACAGTAAGATTTTCCTGCTAACTTTAACAAAATTATGGCAATTATGACATGATTAATAATTATTATGAATATCACCCATCGCACGCTCGTACCTAATGCTCACTCCCCTCGTATCAGGCCTAATTACCGACTTATTGAGGTTAATTCGCTTGCTTCCTGTCGCGAAGTCCGCCGTTATATATGGACGATCGACGTATCTCAGGACCTTTTCCGCAATTTACTATAAGTTGGGCAAGCATCCGCGGGTATCTAGTACAATTTTCTACTAATAACAAGATTGCAAACTTATTAAATTCATTTCCGGCATCTGTAATGTACGTATCGGACGTTTAAGCTTCGGAGAGTACCTTAGCTATATTCTAAGACGAATGAGTGCGTGGGAAAATGCGAAAGAGAAAGGAAACTGTTGTGAAGTAAAAAATCAAAAAGTGATATTCATTCTATTATTACTATCACTTTTATCTACTACTTTTAGATATACGTATAATTAATGCGAAGATTAGCTCAGGATAGGAAAGAGTGGAGGTACGTGTCCAACCAATCTTAGGACTGACGATCTTATGATGATGATGAATTAAAATTAAAATTTCTTTAATTTGGTTGTTTATAACCAAAGGTATGAAAAATAGTCAACCTTTATATTGGACCCACCACTTTTGATTACATCAAACTTCGATTTGGTTTTGTAATGAATAAACTGCATCAGGAGTTAGAAAATGATGATAATACAAACGGTTTGTGTATATGTTGAAATCGTTCCATAAACAAATCTTATTGAAAAAAACATCCGAAATGTGTATTTTTCATAATTATTTATAACATTTGAAATGTTTAGCAAAATTGTGCACAACCTGATAAAATTGTGAATGTTGATGTAGACACTAAAAAAGTCTGCTGAAGATGGTGCAATCGATTCAATCGTTTTTGCAAAATCGAATTATTTTAACTTGAATTTGTTAAAAATTATCATTTTGAATTGGCTGTCTAGTTGCCTAGGCATTTAAATAAAACAGTAACTTTTTATAAACATCAAGAGTTCAAATATTGACAATCCCTTAATGAAGTTTTAATTTGTAGATGTTATACAATTTAGTTGTTATTTATTGATATATAATTAACATTTTCTGAGCTTTCTTAAGTCGAAATATTATAAATTTTGGCAAGGTGTATCTATTTGAGATCTGCCCTGGTTTTCTGGGCAAGAAACAGTTTTCCCTACGGCGACCATTTAGTTTCCACTAGGTACCCTTACTTTAGCGATTTTTCGGGCTTAATTTTTAAAAAAGAACATGTTTTTCGAAACTCATCCGACGAGAATCCTTTTTAAATAGAAGAGAAAGTTTGGGATATTTTCTGGTTATCTCCGACCTAAAATGTGTCTTATCAAAATCCAAAAGACAATAGCAACAATAGAACAAAGTCTATGAGAACAAGATCAAATTACAACGTTTAATATGAGTCAAAGACAATAAACGAATAGAGAATAAACATTTTAGAAACAGGGGGACTTTTTTGTGTTAAAAATTGAAGTCGCGCCCTTTTATGAAAACTACTTAGGGGTTCATATCGATAAAAAATTAGTAGGTAATAGAAAACGGAATACTGTTGTAAGGGTTGAATAAAGACAGCAGGGTGTAACTATTTCTTGTTCAAATTGAGGCTGAATCCCTATTTATTATTGCCAGTTACTTCCTTATCATACTTATTATTATGAACTACCACATGTTATAGTGAAATCCAACATCGATAATAAAAAAGACTTCGGTATCTTTGCACACAATTAAGTATACATATAAAAAGCTCCTTTTGGGGGAAGATTAAGCGATTAAAACTTATTTTTTTGTTACCTTACAAAAAAATTAATTCTCAATAATTTATCTTTAGTAGCTACGATAATCTAAACCCTTTAACCGTTAAAGATAAGTAGCTATTATAAATAAAATATTCGCCTAGTTTTTAATTTCACAACGAAAAAACATGGCTCTTATAAGGATTAAAGTATTAATCAAAAGTCAAATTGTTTTGCCATTTTATATGCATAGGTAAACAAAATAATATACGTATTATATAATATGGGATTATTATTTGTTAAGTTTCATGTTTAATATTCGAGAATATACAAAGAATTTAAACGAGCAACGTTAGATAACATTGTGTTAACAGTGTGTATAATAATAAATAATATGTCGTCGTTCTTACAACAACAGGAATTAATTTATTTTGTCTGATAAACCTCGAATTTGCCAACGCGAATTCACGAACGCATTAAATGGAAAATAAAACAAAAACAAAGATTTACTCACATGAAATGGATTAAAAACAACCACGAGAGCAGTATCCGAATCACCTCCATTATGCACGATCACAGCGTTTGGTATCTTTGACAACTTCATGGCAAAAGAAGCGTCTTGGGTTATCGAATAATAAATACGTACAAAGCCATCTATAATACAAGTGACCGCGAAATTTAATTATTGAAATAAATTTGTTGTCCGGCTATCGTGTAAGCGAATCTATAAATAAATTTTTGTTTTGCTTAAAAACGCAACTTTATCAATTTTACTTTTGTTGAATCAATTTATTTTGTTCAAAGTCTGGGAAAGAAATTAAGAAATATTCGGATAAAAAATAATTAAACAAATGAAAGTACGATATTAATGATTAAATTTTTATTCAGATCTGCTCAATTTTTTTGGGTGAATTTTTTGATAAATAACCGTAGATGAGCTTAATATTGTGGTCCTCTTGTTCAAATGGTAAAGAAGTAATAAGTAAGTGGTAGTTAATTAACGCAGATATCCATAAACTATTATATATCTAGGTATTTTATTAATCCCCTCCTTGTTTACCTACTATTTGTTTGAATCCTTATCAGTCAATGTCTATAAATTGCAGCATTATTTCCGTATTTCTCGCTTAAACAGGAAATAGTTGTGTCGACTAGAAAGAATAGTCGAAAAAGTGCGAAACATAGACGGTAAAAAAGAAAATAGTTCATAGAAAGGGTTAGAAATGGGAAGGAGAAAAAGTAGAAGAACAATTAAAGGAGACGAAAGTAAAGTTTTATATATTAATATATATTAATTGTTCACAACAATTGTTTCACCATAACATTGGCTTCTTCAGGTGAAGATATTCTGATTAAATCACAGACCAAAACGGTAATATCTTTCTATTTGGTAGAAATTATTAGGAACTGGTTCAAAAACCAGGAAGTTGGGATATTTAATGCCACTGTGTTGCTAACCTCATTCTATCTTATACCGAAGAAGACATTTTTTTCTGTCCCCATAACATTGGCTTCTTCAGGTGAAGATAGTCTGATTAAATCTTAAACCAAAACGGTAATGTCTTTCTACTTGGTAGAAATTATTAAGAACTGGTTCAAATATTAAGAAATTGAGACATTTAATGGCACTTTGCTGCGAACCTCGTTCTATATTATACCGAAGAAGAAATTTTTTTCTACCCCCATAACATTGGCTTCTTCAGGTGAAGATAGTCTGATTAAATCTTAAACCAAGACGGTAATGTCTTTCTACTTGGTAGAAATTATTAAGAACTGGTACAAAATTGGGACATTTAATGGCACTGTGCTGCGAACCGTGTGCTACCTTATACTGAAGAAAACATTTTTTTTTGTCCCCTCATTTGTGTCATAACCCCTCTGCACCCTCCCACGTTTCACCACTGAGTATGTAAATACATTTTTATGGTGTCGCATAAAGCATAACCAGTATATAATTTCCATTGATAAGTCAATTTTAAATGAAGAATAGAAATTGGAATGAGCAATGACTTCATCAAAAAGAACTGAATCATGTATTATAAAATTTAACTATTTTTGAGTATCACCTAATTCAATCTCCTTTTATTTGCGTTCAATGTTTGATTAAATGTAAATACAATAATTTATTAGGTCATTAAGTAATTAAATAAGTAACCTTGCAAAATCAATAACATAGTTTTCTTTTAGGAAAAATAGTTCAATATACATATGTATGTATATCATTATGTACTTTTCTTAAATTGAAATTTGCTATTTTTACAAACATGAAGAGCGTTATCTTATGAATTATTACACATATTATTGAGATAAACTGCAGAAGATACAAAAATTGTTCTGTCTTTCAGTATGTATATGTAGTCAAATGCGTCACGTTATTTTGTAACATATTTTAGAGTTTTATTTATTAACATTTAAACTAGAATTAATCTAATAGATTTGTAAAATATTTAATCTGAATAACACGATTTGCGTTAATAAATTCCTTTGGATTGGAGGACGAAATGACTCTGACAACGTAGCTAAAAATGTTCAACAAAAGCGTTTTACTGAGTAAGTAAGAAGTTCACTCATATCCTTAGTCTTTTACCCATAATTAAATCCATTGGTGGAATGTTGCAACACCAAATAGGGCGGCAACGTTTAGAGTAATGCGATTCCGAAGAGGGGTACATTAAATTTACTTAAGAAATCGATTATTTGAAAGAAATTGACTGTTGAAAATTGCCTATTTAAATGCAATTTTTATAAAAATCTATGAACATACATAATATTGCAGATGTAGAAAAGGCTGTTGACAATATTAAGTGGGACAAGACGTTAAATATACGTAAAAATGTAGGGATGAGTTACAGGCAGTTATAGAGCTGGGGCTGTAACGTAGAGAAGTAAATATTAGGAAGGGAGTCAAACAGGGATGCACACTGTCACCGATACTTTTTAATCTATACATCAACGTCATTAAAGACAGTACAACTGTAGGGATAGATATACAGGGGCAAAATATTAGTATGCTTAGATTTGCAGATGATATAGCAGTATTAGTATTTTTCAAGAAATCAATACATTCACCAGGCCGTCAAAGCTTTTCAGTATTGATCATCATCAATGAAGGGATCATTGAAGACAGTTTAAATAACGTTTAAATGCGTTATTGCATAATCGTCATTGAGGGTGGTATCGGTTTCCAAGGTATATTGAAAGAATTCATATCAAAAAAGCCTAGGAAAATTGATGTTTTGAAAACATAATTTTTGTATTCAGTATTCCTTTTACGTAAGCTAAAAGGGGTTCCAAGACTTGTATTGCCAAGAGCCTCTAGATGATTTGCTATAATATGGCCCTGACCACTACCCATCTTTATTCACAATTCCTAAAAAGAAGGCTGAAGATAGAGAGTATTCCTTTGGAATCTTTTGGAATCACACAAACAGTAAAATAAACTACATATCGACGCATGTTTGTCTGCGAATGGAACTGAAGTTGTTTACTACTATTGGAATTGGAAATGTTTTTGTACAATACAAATAATTTGTACCAATAAGTAAATACAAACAGTCCTTATTACTTGGTTGAAAACATGATTTAATTTGTTAAGGTCAAAGGTGGAATCGAATGAAAACAAAGCGCATCTTATACATTTAATGTAGGTAATTTCAGTGAGAATTGCTAGGGTCGCTTCAATCAGAAGGTACAAAAGGTCGCTCTGAAGACGGGGGTGAGGCGCAAGACGACACCTTTCTTTAAATAATTATGATCCGGTATTCGATTTTGAAAACAATAATTAAATTCGTTATTAATTGTACCTATATTTTCTGTACACAGGGTGAAACACACATCAGAAAATTGGAATTCTTCTAGGTCTATAATAGGTATTTAAAAATCCACATAAGTTTGGAAAATGAAAAAGTCCAGGGAAATCCTTAAAATGTTGAAAAGTGTTTATTGTTTTTGCTGTAAATTATTTAGTAAAAACAATATGAAGTTGACTTTTAGGCATTTGCAATATTATACATTATGTAAATTATTCTCTTTATATAAATTACCGCGAAAGTAATGAGAGAGGTGACAGTGTTTTGCACCTGGGCACCTACAACTACCCTGAATTATCCTTAATTTTATTATCTCAGTTTCCACTGCTACAATTTAAGTATAAAATCAGGAGCTGTCTGGTTAAAATAACATTATTTCTAATAATAATAAAATGTTTGACTTTTTAACGTTAAAGAGACAAATATTTAACATCTGCTACAATCAGAATCCATCTCTATTTTTAATTTTATGGTTTAGTTATTTCGTTGTCAAAATACACTTACGAAGTTCAAAAGATTATCAATTAGCAAGTAATTATGGGCTGATATCACTCGAGAACGCATTTTTGTTACATACTGTGATAATTTACAAAATTTTGTACATTCGCCAATTTAACTTCTGACTTGAAACAGCAGAAAACATTTTCAGAAAAACTTATTTGATTAACGGTTCAATTTATTTACGTAAAATGTTTTTAAGACAATGTACCTATAATATGGACCTTAAAATTCTTTTTGTTAGCTTGATTTAAATTAAAAACGAATTAACTTTGTTCATATTTTTTTTTATTAAATGAGTATCAAATTATGCTACAATAATACAAAATAAACGTCTAAAAACAGAATAACTACATTAACAGTATTATATTACGTTTTAGGAATGAAATTTTTATAATATTTTATTT
>NW_020438905.1:618209-619310 GCF_000699045.2 Agrilus planipennis | reverse complement strand
TAGGTTGTTCTAGTTTTAGGGAAATGCAAAGATTAGCTCAGGATAGGAAAGAGTGAAGACACGTGTCCAACCTGTCTTAGGACTGACGACTTTATAATGATAATGATGATGATGATATATATATATATATGAATTAAGGATGTTAACATCCTTACATTAAATTGTTCAGTCAGGATTGCGAAAATATTAATGTAAGGATGTTAACATCCTTAATTCATTAATTTTAAATTTCCTTCTGAGTTCTGTGGACCCTAGCCATACTTCCCAAACGTATTGTTCGATAGTTCTCCTTTTTTAACAACGAAAATTTTCAGGGTGCTAAATTCATGCTACATTTTTTTATCGTATAAGAAGCGTTCTGATATCTTAGAAGATAAGAAATTAAGAGTTCTCCAGTTCCTGATGGTTTTTGCAAAGAGTTCTGCCAAAAAACTTGCGCAAAATTTGAAAAATTTCTTTTTCTATTTTAGTCGAAGTTCAATTCTAGTTCGTCAGTTGGGGAGACACCATAAAATAGTAACTTATTTTAAGTAAGCTTGTGTTTTTAACGATTAACAAAATGGCTACATTCGCACGTGTCTGCAAAAATGGTCTCAATTTTATAGCTGCAGACATTGCACACATTGTTAAACGGAGACTGAATATTTCTTTTTACGCGATACAAATCTGGTCTGAAAAGCATTTTTTGTTTAAGAAGTGGGTCAAGCACCGCACCTTTCAATTTGCACGAGCTTTATTACAATATGACACTGTCATATTCTGTGTGGTCTTTGTGAGCACAGGCCGCTACTGGTACAAAGGTTACTTGTACATTTTTAGTTCACATTTTAGCAGATGTACCAAACAAATAGCCACTAGAAAAATCGTAGAGTATTTTGAATTCGTTTATTTCGTTTTTTAAAAGTGAATTCTGCGAAGCACTCAAAAAATAGTGTTGTAATGGAGTACAGAGTAGCTTTGCTCAGAACGAGCTTAATTAGGGTTGTCACCCGTACTTTATTATAAAGTATTCTACTCTATTTCGACTGTGCGTACGTTATACTTTACAAGACACATAAAGTACGCAAAAATACTTTATTTAGTTCGGCATGTATATGTATT
>NW_020438905.1:596319-614335 GCF_000699045.2 Agrilus planipennis | reverse complement strand
TAGCTTTAAATAAAATGGAAGCGGTACTGACAGATCAGTACTGTATGAAAATAAATAATAGTAAAACTAAAATACTGGTATGCAAGGGAAGAAAAAGTAGGGAAAGAGCGAATATAAAGATAGGAGACGAAAAATTAGAAGAAGTGGCCGATTTTAGGTATCTAGGATATCGGATACGTCAGGACGGAAGGAGTAGTAGGGATATAAAGCAAAGGATAGCGTAGGAGTCACCTTCAATAAAAATAAGTCACTTCTAAGCCCGCGAACGATTAATTTAGAAATTCGAAAAATATTGTTGCAGGTGTGTTTAGAACGCGGCGCTGTACGGGTTCGAAGCATGGACGGTGGGCGCGGCGGAAAAATTGATTAAAAGCGTTTGAAATGTGGTGTTACCGGTGAATGATGAAGATACCGTGGATAGAGAAGGTTAGAAATAGAACAGATGACTCTTATGGAAGTCAATAAAAAATAGGCGAGATAGGTTGGTAGGACACCTTCTCAGTCAGAGACATATTAGAGGCAGAAATAGGAGTTAAGAGGAGTAGAGGTAGACCTAAATTAGATTACTGTTCGCAAATATTAAGGATGTGGATGTTCTATTTTTAGGGAAATGCGAAGATTAGCTCAGGATAGGAATTAGTGGAGGTGCGTGTCCAACCAGTCTTAGGACTGACGACCTTATAATGATGATGATAAAAGTTCAAGTAACACAAACTGCATTCATTTCCTCATGTGAAAATTGGTTGTTATATGTGAGAAAAATGTATTAGGGTAATTTTTAAGACTTCGTGTTGTGCCACACTGGACAATTTAAAGTAATATTAATCGATTTTGGACCGTTTGAAACCGGCCCCGCCACGGTTTAATGAAAATTAGTGATCCGCTGCAGTTGCAGCGCGCGATTATATCATCAGAAAGTCCACTCGGTTTGGATCCCACGGCCACAAACTTTATCCGTACACAACAACGCAACCAAGGAACGAAAGAACGCACCGGGCTCGTCATCAGGCGTCGCAGCTGTACAGCAGCCGCTCCGCCGGGCTAACCCAAGTGTTCCGCAATGAATGGATCCATTGGCAGCGGTCCTGAAAGTCCTTGCCCGGCTGACAAAGAAAGACACCAAAGCTCAGCAACTCACAAACGCAATACAAGACAAGACGACGGCGACGGCGACGAAAGAAGAATGTTATATTATGATGGTCTTTCTTCTTTACCCGGATGATTTTATCCGTTCATCTGCTGACGCTANAGTTGAACTATCCCAGGTGGGTATCCGGCCGTGCGATATATCCAGACAACTCCGGGTGTCTCACGGATGTGTCTCAAAAATCCTCGCTCGATACCACGAAACAGGGTCAATTCTTCCTGGCGCCATCGGTGGATCTAAACCCCGCGTTACAACCCCCAAGGTGGTAGCCTTTATCAAGGAATTAAAACAAAAAGATCCAGGCATTTTTGCCTGGGAAATACGAGACAAGCTCCTAGCAGAAGCAGTTTGCGACAAATACAACGTTCCGTCCGTGAGTTCCATTAGCAGAATTCTTAGGAACAAGATTGGGACATTGTCACATCACTCTTATCACCCCTATTACAAAAGCGTCTACTCGTCATACAATTATCCGAATCAGAAAGTTCAAAGGTCGCAAACACAAAGGCCGAGTCCTGTTTCGTGGCCTAGCTCTCACAGTGTAACCGATATTTTGGCCGGAGTCCACGCGGCTGCATTTAAGCCTCCACCATCATCGCCGTCGATGGCTCTTCCTTCAGGACCTTCTCCTACAGGATCCGACCACAGCGCTCAAAATTATAACTATTACATGTACCTTCAATCGAGTAACACGGAAACGATGTACATGATGAATTCGGGAATGAGTCACCCACCACTCCATGCACCCGGATCTCATTTTTGAGTGAAAATGCGTTCGGTGGAATTCGGCAAGTTATAGACTTTTTGACGTAACGCATAAGTGCTTCTGTGATACGCGCACAATACAGTGACTTTAATTATAAAACTATAGAATCTTACTTTTAATAAAAAAAAACGTTGATGGTAAGTGACTTAAGAGCATCAAAGTGGGTTCACGTAACATAAATTAAGCCAAAAAACAGTGTATCCCGCAGAATGAAGCAAAAATACTTATATTTTAACATATGTGTAAATCCCTACGTTAACACCAAATTTATTATTTAATTGTTAAAGTAGTTATCGCTACTGGTCACCCAAAACCCCCTGGAATAATTAGGAGTGCGGAGGTAAATAGACACATTTAAGCTTACCCAGTGGAAATTTATAATTGACTTTATCAATAAAACGCAATGTTAGTTTCAATAAAATTATTTTAACAACATTTAACTATTGCTTCGCATTACTAAGGCTTTATGAGGAGTATAATAACATTAAAATGCGAAACGGAAAGGTCTCAGGAGATCCGCGAGATACGGTGGTTTTTGTCCTAATAAAAGTATACAAAATTCTGGGAAAAGCAACCATTCTGTATTTAACTGTAACAATAGCATATTTTTCATGAACAAGTCAGTAACAAAAGACCAAACCCTAACGGTTCATATTATAATATTAGGGACAAGTACCGCTAGTTTTGTGAAAGAAAGATACCTAGATGCCAGATGAGGGAACGTTCGGACTGTAGGTCTTACGTTGATACAATAAATTGGACACAAATGAAAATGACTTATTTGATCGAAATATTCGATAAACTCAATGTAGTCAGCAGGATCTTAAAGTGAATACTCGCAACTAAGTTTACAGTGAGAGACAAAATATCTTCTCGATAACGATAAACAACAAATTTGGCTTCTGAAAATTTGATCGATATTAAAAAAACAAAAATGAGAATCGAATGATTCAAATTTTGATGACTTTTACATTTTATAATATTTAGTTGGTAATAAATTTTCTTTGTACATCAGATTTAGAAAACAGGAATGTTGATAATACAAATAATATTATAGGCAAGTACATAATACATTTAAGACGTGGACGTACACGTAGTCTATCAATACAATACAAGGTCACATTCGATAAAATATTTGTATTTGCCTTTTATAATAGACAGAGTTGGGGGATATCACAGGATGTGGTACGAATACAATTTTAACTGAAAAGAACAGGAAATGGTTAAGACACTATTGATAAAAAAATATTTACTGTTAAACATTCAAAACTAAAATTTTGATGAAATCTTTCAGTATGCCAATAATTTTAACAAATAAAATTTACAGTATTGTTTTAGTCCATAAGCACACAATCAGTCTAGAACTGATAATCGGTGTTGATACTGAAGTGAAATTCTATTGCTTTTTGCGATGTTTAGTCGGCTTTAACGGTAACTTCATCAGGACCTGAAATATTTATACGTTACGCACAGAATAAGAGAGCGAAACTGGTGCAATAATAAATCATAATTAGAATTTACAATTTATAAATTCGTTCTGTGATCCATATTTTAATTTTTATTTAGTTATTACCCTTTTGTTGGTATCTACTGTATCAGTAGTGCAGTTTGCACCAAATTTGGTTTCACTGACTATAACATTTAAATTACCCTAGACAAAAATTTTCAGTCTCTCTCCAGTTTCTCAGTCTTTCAGCGTCTCTGAGAGCGTCTCTCTCAGTCTTTCACAGTCTCTCNTAAAGCCTTTTATGTAAAGCTTAATGTATAGCTGGGACTTTTAAAATTGGTATAGTCCGCAATAAAACTGTCACATTTACTTTCATCTTTCAACTTATTTATTGTCTTACAATACGATAAAATTTCTATTGAAGGGAATCAAAAAAATGGTGTCTTTAACTGTAAATAAAAAGAAGAGGTTCCAGAAAAAAAGTATAATACTAAACGATTTTTGATATTTCCTTGTTAGAAGTTTGACCTAGCAGGGTCACTCAGTTGATTTCCCTAAACGGTCGATCGAAACAATAGATAAGAATTACCGGAAATGCATTGTTATTGAAATGACCCGGATAAAAGCGCCAACTTAGTCCGTCAATTCCCAAAATCAATTCAAGCAAACGGTCGCGACGAGCGTCTATCGAGCTAATGACTTGCATATACCAGTGGCGGCTCGTACCTTCAAGAATAGGTGAAGAGTTTCAAAATGGCAGATACCAACAACTTAGCGTACGCACAAATATGACCATTAAGGTGCAGTAGCCTGGTCAAACAGCTGCGAGCTCTTCTCTGTTCCACGACGAGAAAAAAGGAGTCTAGGTTTACAACGACTTTTTTCGCTCTTTTCAACTTTTAAGTAGCTGCCCAGGCATCACACAGCTTGTAACATAAAAAATTTATGTATTTGTAGGACTATTTTTGTGTTTAAATTTATCTAAAAGAACTTGTATAAGTAATCTTTAGATGTGTGGTCCCAGTATTGTGCTTGTTATGGCTGATATGGTGCATTTACATACAAGAAAGTACTACAAACCAAGACGTACACCACGAGAATCAGATTTTAAAATGTTACTTAGATTTGAGGAGGAGAATGTCGTGTTTGCTTGATGGACCATTTTCTTGGCGCGTATCCCGAAACACGTGGAACAGCCAGTGTCCCCCGTGCAAAAAATGAAAATATTTCTGCGTTAATGTGCCAACCATTTTAAATAAACTTTTAACACTGCACAAGTAAATCAGGAATGTATTAAACAAATAAAATAAACGGCTGTCAAGGAACACACATTGATTGCACAATGCAAATTTAAACTAGTTTGTCGAAATCCATAGGGGCTAATCTGTACCTTTTACTTTATTAATCCGAAGCATTTCCTTGCAAGGAATACAAATTCATAAAACAAAACATAATTAGGTATAACATCAATTAAACTTATTTTCTGAATTTTCTGAAAGAAATAATAGGATTGTTCGGAAAGTCATTTCGTTTTTTCCCGACAGAGGATTTAATTGTATCCTTTTGCACCCAACTTCACATTTAAGCCGTATAATTTTTATATGCTTTGAGAGCTCATATAGCAAGGCTTGTGTGTGAAAAATTCCAATTAATTCTACGCAGTAGTTTTTGGTTGGTGCCCTTTTAAATATGGAGAGCGATAAGCAGCATTTTCGACATATCTTACTGTTTTACTACAGAAAGGGTAAAAATGCTGTTCAAGCCAGAAAGAAATTGACTGATGTGTATGGAGAAGGTGTGTTGACAGTACGCCAGTGCCAGAACTGGTTCGCTAAATTTCGATCCGGCAATTTTGATGTCGAAGATGCACCACGTTCGGGAAGGCCGGTTGAAGCTGATAAAGACGCGATAAAGGCATTAGTTGATGTGAACCGGCGAATAACAACACGTGAGATCGGATTGAGGTTAAATTTATCAAATTCAACAGTTTATGACCACTTGAAAGGCCTGGGATTATCCTCGAAGCTCGATGTATGGGTTCCCCATGTTCTCACAGAGAGAAATCTGTGTCGCCGCATTGACGTCTGCGATTCGCTTCTCAAACGTCACGAAAATGATCCGTTTTTGAAGCGCATCATCACTGGGGACGAAAAATGGGTTGTATACAACAACGTCAAACGCAAGAGGTCATGGAGCAAAAAAGATGAACCGGCTCAAACCATTTCCAAAGCCGATATTCACCAAAAAAAGGTGATGCTGTCTGTTTGGTGGGATTTTAAAGGAATCGTTTTTTTTTAGCTTTTACCGGATAACACAACGATTAATTCGGAAGTCTACTGTCATCAGCTGGACAAACTGAATGATGCACTTCAACAGAAAAGGTCAGAACTAATCAACAGGAAAGGTGTAGTGTTTCACCAAGACAACGCGAGACCTCACACAAGTTTGGTCACTCGCCAAAAGCTTTTACAGCTTGAATGGGATACAATGCTACACCCACCATATTCTCCAGACCTGGCACCATCGGATTATTATTTGTTCCGGTCACTCCAAAATTTTTTAGACGGTAAAACCTTCACCTCAAATGAGGAGGTCAAAAACCTCCTCGATCAGTTTTTTGCCAGCAAAGACCAAAAATTTTATGAGCGTGGAATTATGCTACTACCAGAAAGATGGCAAAAGGTGTTGGACCAGAACGGTCAATGTATAATTTAATAAAGTATTTGTTTATTATACGAAAACTGTCTTTCATTTCCACAAAAAAAAAAACGAAATGACTTTCCGAACAACCCATAGATCTCGATACTACTCAGGCAGTAGGTGAAGAGATTCTTCATCTACTTCACCTGAATAGCCACCACTGGCATATTGGTACCACGAAATCTACGCCTGGTCGAGACGGACGGACTACCGGCTGACTGTTTAATGGGAATAATTACGCGGGTACTCAAATCAGGGCGACCGGTGGTAATGAGCTGTCGTCGATGTATCCGTCGCCTGTGCTCATGCGATTATTCCATGTGCGATGTGTTTGTAGCGCATGTATGGCAGGGGTTTGTTGTGGGCAATAGGGGTACGACTTGGATCCCACGGCTGCGTCTATCTACGATAAAGCACCGGGCCTGCAGCTGTACAGAAGCTGTCTGCATGTGTATATCAGTAGCGCCAAGTGTTCATTTATGAATGGATTCATTGCTATAATGCATACAGTGGGGGTACGCATACGAACAGCCGTATATTAATACGTACGTGCATATTTGTATTTATTACTCAATATAACTGATGGGAATTATTTTGAGGAACCACTAAATATACATATATGTGGACTAGAGATGGGCAGGGTACTCGGTTCGGGTACCGGATGATGACGCCAGGTACCCGGCAGTAGCGAGTAATTCGACCACAGAAAAAAGAAGAAACTAACACCAGCTATAGTAATTTAATAAGTGTAATAACAAATTTATCCAATGAAAATTGGTAATTAAAATTGTATTGGAATAAGTCTTTTGTACTAAATTGTATTTTTAATTGATTACCGTACTGTTATTTCTTATTTCGATGTAGTTCTTGTGTTTACTTTTTCTCATGAACAAGAATACATCAGTATGACCGAACTGTTACAATTTTCTGTCGCTTGATTCAGTCTACGATTAACGATAACTTACTAGTGTGATATTAGCAAGGACATTTAGGACAAGACATGTTCTTGGACCCTTTCTAGAACAACGTGGACTTGTAAACTATCTGTCATAGGAAATATTTCACCTTTACTCCTACTATTTCCCGAGTGCAATCTATCCATTGATCCATTTCTACATCCTCTTCGATCTGCCAAAAATTATATAAATATAGAGAACTACGTTACTTTGGAGCTTCAGTATCCAGTCCCCGCATATGGTTCTGAATACTCTAGTACCAGACACACCAGAACCATCCGAATAACCTCTTATAAGATGAACTGAATTTTTATCTAATACCATAATTTCAAAATATTTATAAAAGAAATGGAATATTTAAATAAAGAATACCCTGAGGTAGAGGGGCGAAGTACAAAACAACAGTTTTTCATTTACAATAAGGAAATTATTGACTACTTCCGATATAACCGGAAGTTGAAAGACCTCGAAATTATTTTATTGTGGCACACATTCCACAATTATTCCATAGCATATCCGTTTAGTTAGAAATAAATTCAAACAGCCTTTACAGTATTTAATTTTGTTTTCAGGGTAAGTCCTAAGTTTCTACCTACATCATGTACTTAGGATCGATTTGTGTCGAGTGCAGGCAACAGAATGGTAAGTTGCAATTTTTTAGATCAGCAAGGTCCTTAAGGAATGTAAAAATGCAATGTTTAAGTTGGAGTTTGAGTTTTCTGTTCAGAATCCAGAATACGTGCCTTTCTCCAATTATAAAACTCAAATTAAATGGAATTTTTTAAATCTGTTAACAGAATCAAAATTGAAAGTTATTGCGAAGGGTGACCTCAATAATAATGTAATGCAGTCGAACTTCACTAACTACGCACCTCCTTGTGTTCGAGATAGCGAAAATTCACGTTANCAGCACGTCGTAGACAGTTCCGACAGACCAACTATACTACCTGCTGCCTTCAGATAACGTTTTATGAATTACTACAAACAGCGTGGTAAACGCCATCTGTAATATATTGCTACCTTTAGTGGAATTCAAAAATGTTCAAGGATATCTTAATGCTGTTTTAAGCAGGTTTTCACGACCGGCGTCGAATATAGGTGAATTGTTGTTCGAGCTGATGGGCCGAGGTCTGTTGGGAAAACAACCCATCAGCCCAGACAACAGGGATATCTCAACTTGTCGAACTGAAAAATAATAATAGACGTACGAACCATTTAGACATTAGTATAGATTTTCTTATTTAACTACGCTACGGTGAAGATCAGAGGGTGGTTTGTTTTATTATTAGAATTACAAGAATTATATAGATGATGTCAGATGAATTAAGTTTTTTATAAAATTCTTTTCTTTCCAGATGGCCAAGTCCAACAATACGGTGAAGTAAATCAGTTGGGTGGTATTTTTGTGAATGGTCGTCCACTACCAAACGCTGTCAGACTTCGAATAGTTGAACTATCCCAGGTGGGTATCCGGCCGTGCGATATATCCAGACAACTCCGGGTGTCTCACGGATGTGTCTCAAAAATCCTCGCTCGATACCACGAAACAGGGTCAATTCTTCCTGGCGCCATCGGTGGATCTAAACCCCGCGTTACAACCCCCAAGGTGGTAGCCTTTATCAAGGAATTAAAACAAAAAGATCCAGGCATTTTTGCCTGGGAAATACGAGACAAGCTCCTAGCAGAAGCAGTTTGCGACAAATACAACGTTCCGTCCGTGAGTTCCATTAGCAGAATTCTTAGGAACAAGATTGGGACATTGTCACATCACTCTTATCACCCCTATTACAAAAGCGTCTACTCGTCATACAATTATCCGAATCAGAAAGTTCAAAGGTCGCAAACACAAAGGCCGAGTCCTGTTTCGTGGCCTAGCTCTCACAGTGTAACCGATATTTTGGCCGGAGTCCACGCGGCTGCATTTAAGCCTCCACCATCATCGCCGTCGATGGCTCTTCCTTCAGGACCTTCTCCTACAGGATCCGACCACAGCGCTCAAAATTATAACTATTACATGTACCTTCAATCGAGTAACACGGAAACGATGTACATGATGAATTCGGGAATGAGTCACCCACCACTCCATGCACCCGGATCTCATTTTTGAGTGAAAATGCGTTCGGTGGAATTCGGCAAGTTATAGACTTTTTGACGTAACGCATAAGTGCTTCTGTGATACGCGCACAATACAGTGACTTTAATTATAAAACTATAGAATCTTACTTTTAATAAAAAAAAACGTTGATGGTAAGTGACTTAAGAGCATCAAAGTGGGTTCACGTAACATAAATTAAGCCAAAAAACAGTGTATCCCGCAGAATGAAGCAAAAATACTTATATTTTAACATATGTGTAAATCCCTACGTTAACACCAAATTTATTATTTAATTGTTAAAGTAGTTATCGCTACTGGTCACCCAAAACCCCCTGGAATAATTAGGAGTGCGGAGGTAAATAGACACATTTAAGCTTACCCAGTGGAAATTTATAATTGACTTTATCAATAAAACGCAATGTTAGTTTCAATAAAATTATTTTAACAACATTTAACTATTGCTTCGCATTACTAAGGCTTTATGAGGAGTATAATAACATTAAAATGCGAAACGGAAAGGTCTCAGGAGATCCGCGAGATACGGTGGTTTTTGTCCTAATAAAAGTATACAAAATTCTGGGAAAAGCAACCATTCTGTATTTAACTGTAACAATAGCATATTTTTCATGAACAAGTCAGTAACAAAAGACCAAACCCTAACGGTTCATATTATAATATTAGGGACAAGTACCGCTAGTTTTGTGAAAGAAAGATACCTAGATGCCAGATGAGGGAACGTTCGGACTGTAGGTCTTACGTTGATACAATAAATTGGACACAAATGAAAATGACTTATTTGATCGAAATATTCGATAAACTCAATGTAGTCAGCAGGATCTTAAAGTGAATACTCGCAACTAAGTTTACAGTGAGAGACAAAATATCTTCTCGATAACGATAAACAACAAATTTGGCTTCTGAAAATTTGATCGATATTAAAAAAACAAAAATGAGAATCGAATGATTCAAATTTTGATGACTTTTACATTTTATAATATTTAGTTGGTAATAAATTTTCTTTGTACGTCAGATTTAGAAAACAGGAATGTTGATAATACAAATAATATTATAGGCAAGTACGTAATACATATAAGACGTGGACGTACACGTAGTCTATCAATACAATACAAGGTCACATTCGATAAAATATTTGTATTTGCCTTTTATAATAGACAGAGTTGGGGGATATCACAGGATGTGGTACGAATACAATTTTAACTGAAAAGAACAGGAAATGGTTAAGACACTATTGATAAAAAAATATTTACTGTTAAACATTCAAAACTAAAATTTTGATGAAATCTTTCAGTATGCCAATAATTTTAACAAATAAAATTTACAGTTTTGTTTTAGTCCATAAGCACACAATCAGTCTAGAACTGATAATCGGTGTTGATACTGAAGTGAAATTCTATTGCTTTTTGCGATGTTTAGTCGGCTTTAACGGTAACTTCATCAGGACCTGAAATATTTATACGTTACGCACAGAATAAGAGAGCGAAACTGGTGCAATAATAAATCATAATTAGAATTTACAATTTATAAATTCGTTCTGTGATCCATATTTTAATTTTTATTTAGTTATTACCCTTTTGTTGGTATCTACTGTATCAGTAGTGCAGTTTGCACCAAATTTGGTTTCACTGACTATAACATTTAAATTACCCTAGACAAAAATTTTCAGTCTCTCTCCAGTTTCTCAGTCTTTCAGCGTCTCTGAGAGCGTCTCTCTCAGTCTTTCACAGTCTCTCAGTTGTTGCCCAGGTGTTTTTATGGATCTCTCACAGTCTCTGAATGAGAGATCGAACGATAAAATTGTTAATTCAGAGATTCGAGTCTCTCACAGAGAGACTGAATGAATAAAACTGAAAAATTGAGGGACTCGAGCCTCTCGTAGAAAGACTAGGATTACTGAAATACGTTGAACTTTGAAAATTTTAACAATGTCTATCGAGACACCACTTATTAAGAGATTCGAGTCTTTCGTTCAGAGATTCGAGTCTCTCGTTCAGAGACTGGACACGAAATGAGGATCTCTCTATGAGCGACTCCAGTCTCTCATTCAGAGACGCTAAACAGTTTTTTTGACAGTCTCTCACAGTCTCTCAGTTATTGCCCAGGTGTTTTTATGGATCTCTCACAGTCTCTGAATGAGAGACTCGAACGATAAAATTGTTAATTCAGAGATTCGAGTCTCTCACAGAGAGACTGAATGAATAAAACTGAAAAATTGAGGGACTCGAGTCTCTCGTAGAAAGACTGGGATCTCTGAAATATGTTAAACTTAGAAAATTTTAACAATATCGGGACACCACTTATTGAGAGATTCGAGTCTTTCGTTCAGATATTCGAATCTCTCTTTCAGAGACTGGATACAAAATGAGGATCTCTCTATGAGCGACTCGAGTCTCTCGTTAAGAGACGCTAAACAGTTTTTTTGTTTGACAGTCCATCGACAGTCTCTTTCAGCGACACCAGAGAGACTCGATGAGAAACATTTTGAACATTTTTATCTCGGGTACTTTTTAGTTTGTTTAGTTCATCTAAAAAGTTCTATTCTCTTTCTACACTTATTTCACCTGTCACTTACAAATATATTGCAGAATCACGACAATTATGTTAAAGAGCAATAATGTATGATACAATGAAACCACCTGCTCATTTAAAATGTAATTACACAATCTATCGAGGCTGTCAGGCCAATATTTACATTGTAGAAAAAAGAATAATCGGTGAAACGCCTGTCACGTCCATTCCCACCGTGTAATACGACCGCATCCCATAACACTTCCCGCATCGCGTTCAGGTGTTTGTCGGGGTAGGGCCCCCCGCCCCATGGCAGTCAGCATTTCCTTCCGTGTAAAAAGTTCCTAAACAAAATGCTTATTATACAATGACTAGCGGTGCACTCGCTCGGTTAAAATTCAAATCAGGGCAAATAATGAATTGATATAATCACGTCCACACCACACACCGTCATAGTCGTAGTATTATAGGGGAGTGGTATGAGTGAGTGAGCTTTCGGTCGAGAATGAGGGTCGTTAAGTTTTGTCGGGTTATTAACGTTTACAGGTAGTGAAAAAGCGGTTTTGTGTTAGTAGTATTTATTGTACCTACTTTTACCTTTAGAAGCGGATATATTTATACCCGGAACACTTTTAAGGAAGTGTTAACAATTTTCACGGGTTATTTCGTTATGTGAGAATATTTAGAAAGTCGAAACACGAAGAATAAATTGACTTCCTTTTAGAGGTTCCAAAGTACAGATGGGCCCGGTACCCGGTTTGGATCCGGCACTTTTTGTAGGATCCGGCCGGGTACCGGATAATGACGCCGAGTACCCGACAGTGCCGGATAATTCTAGCAGAGAATAAGGAAAAAACAAACACTAGAAATAATACTTTAACAATTATTATAACAAAAAAAACCTAACCTAATGAAAATTGGTAACCGAGATTGTATTGGGATCGGTTGTAGTTTCTGTCTTTATATTTTCTCGTAAACAAGAATACATCAGTATGCCCGAACTGTTACTATTTCTGTAGCTTTTTGGTACATGAGGGTTTGATTAACCATAACTTATTAGTATGATTTTACCACCTTGCAGACTTTCAGTGGTTATAGGCTCGTTTCAACGGTTTCAACTCGACCTTCTTGTTGAAAACCCGCAAACCAAGAATTAAAATTTTATTGGTTTAGCAATTAAACGACTTTTTGAGACCACAGACACTAAAATTATGGAAAGGGAGCTTCCATTTGCATAAAAAAATATTGACAATGGCAGTCCTGAATAGATATGTCTTTGAACAACCAAACATCAAACTAACGATAAGGGTGGATAGTTTAGAGGGGGGTATAACGTTTGGGTTTAACAGTAGGATTATGTCGAAGTCTAATCATTTCTTTTTTAGGTAAACTAAAATTGGACCTTTCTTTCCTTCATCATCATTAGGAGATCTTCAGTCCTAAGACTGGTTGCACACACACCTCCGCACTTTCTTATCCTGAGCTAATCTTCGCATTTCCTTAAAAGTAGAACAAATCACATCCTTAACTACTTGCGAACAGTAATCTAACCTAGGTGTACCTCTACCCCTCCTAATTCCGGTTTCTGCCTCTAATATGCCTCTAGACCTTCATGCCTGCTAACCTATCTCGCCTATTTCTTATTGACTAAAGTCCTCTGTTCTCCTATTCTTTCTAATACCTCTTCATTTCTGACCTTCTCTGTTCCAAGGTATCCTCATCATTCCCCTGTAACACCACATTTCGAACGCTTCTAATCTTCTTTTCTTCCTTGATTGTTTTAAATTATTAATATGTATTAATTCTCAGCTTTAATATATTTATTCACCTAGCACGGTCTTAAAAGGGCAAGTCGAATTACGTAACAGTAGTTATTATACAAAAGATTTTTCCATTAGGAAATTGACATAACACAGCGACTGATTTTAAAATTAACGAGACAGCGGCGTTTGCAACTTAATAAGAGCTGACGATGCGTGATTCGTGTATCAGATATTACAAAAGTGCAATGTAGCAACCGACGACAACGCCGGGCACTGCGACGTCGGCTATAGTACACCGAGTCACGTGTCGGTGTTCATTAAACCCGTGTTTATCTAACAGTTTAACAATGATCTGAAGGACGGGCCACCCCTCTGATCAGAGGATTACAGCAGTTAATGAAACGGAGGCTGACGACGCTGAAAGCACACGACGCCTCGCCGTTGTCGCCCTCATCACTTGGTCATGGGAAAAACAGTCCCACAAAACACTAGAAATAATGTAGTATTGATAATGTACTTGATTGTCGAGCAAAAACTATCTACGTAATAATGGCATTGTTGCTAAAGAGAAGAATATTGAAGCAAAAATCATCTCCAATCTCCTCTGCCCTAAATATGTCAATTTTCGGTTTTTCTAATTGACGCATTCCAGATAGTTCCTACCTATTGTGTCTTAAGGGATAAAAGGTTGTGAGCATTCGTTGCAGATAGTACAGGACAACGTGAATCAGAATATCAGGAAGACCAGATACATATATCCTTTCCGACGCTGCTTCCAATTTGGTATCAAAATTGCCACAACACGTACAGATTCTAAACTGAACTGATGCTGTCCTAGTTCAGGTCTGAAGGCCGTCGTCGATTGGAGTTGCTCCCTAACGTTTCGCTAAACGAGTGCCGAACTTCTTCAGAGGTAGTTCCATCTCCGATGCTGGATGTGGACTCTTCAAGCAACTTCAACCGACGATGGTCTTTAAACCTCAACCAGGACCTCATCAATTCACTTACTGGCTGTACCAATTTGTCATATTCTAAAAGATACCAACCTTAAAACCAAAAAGTTCAATTTTTGACCCCTTTTGGAGCATTAATACTTAAATTAAAAGAACAAAATAGCTAAGAGAGTAATCATTTGTCACTGAACTAGAATCCCACTGCTTAAGTGTTCTAGCACATAAAATTTTTCATATATCTACCTGTAGTAACTAAAAAAATCGAATGATGTTAGTTTGGCTTGATTAGTTTTGAGGTTAGGATATCTCACGTACTAGAATTTTTCTGGAGTCACATTTGAGTGCGCCATTGAGAAATAAACCGAAAATGATCATTTTATTTTCTAAATCTTTATTCAGTTATCCATACTAGTGTCATCGAGAAGAGAAGGAACTCAAAGAAGTGCATTGCTATGATGGGTTAAAAACAAGAAACACAAGAAAGGTAACCATTTTCCATGTATTTTCGGAAGGTGAACTCGAATCTGATTCCAGAATTGCCCTGAAATATTAAAATTTCAAGATGACCTAATCCTAAATTCAAAGAAATTGGACGAGATTACGAATGACTTTTTGGAGTTAAAATATTTTAGAACCTGGGGAAATTATGAGGCCTGACTAATTCAATGACAAAAGATACCTCAGAAATTCTCGTAGTAATCTTCCCAAAAGGTATAAAAATTGCACGTTTCAGTTTTAAAATTGAGATACCTTTGATTTACCGGTAATTCTGGGACCACATTTTGAGTCATCATCGCAAATTACGACGTGACTGATTACCCTTCTGTTCTTTTACTTTACAAAATTAATGTAAAATTATTGTTCTGTCACTTTACGACTTTACTATCACATACGTATGAAGAGTTTGAAACTCAGATTGCAGTTTTCCTGCTTCCTTAATTTTGGCCATATAAAGTCAGTACACCCTCCACTAGGATTCTTTTTTGACTCCTTATTTTCGCTTAATTGATGGTTGACATTCTTGTAAATTTCAGTTATTAGGGTCCTGAGATAGATTGCCCAGGAAGTTTTAATTTTCTACCTCTTTCGTAAACGCTTTTCATCCCTAGAAATTGCATGAAACTCAGTAGTGACCTCGTTATCTAGAATGTGCCACACATAATTGTCGTCATTTTAGTTATGAAATCGTACATAATTTCGTTGCTCTTAAAATTTTAATTTGACCAAACGGAACTAAACTTCAACAAACTCCTTTTTTATCACAGTAGTTAAATTGATGACCTTTATAAGTATTTTGACTATTATTTCATTTGATAAAGAACCATCTTGATTTAATAATAGCAATTCATCATTGTATGTCTTACAATAGGAGTAAGTTCTGTTTGATCTTCAGCTTTGGATTATACTCGGAATAGTTGATCGTTCGTGAATAAATATCCCTGATAATGACCGAGGGTGTGACGCACGCGTGTGAACGTTGTCCTAAAGTTCTTCACAAAACATGCACGTGTCCGCTCGTGTGGCACGTGAAACCCTATTTTCACAGCTGGACATGCAATTTCGCGGGATTCGTGATAAAAACGTGAGAACGTTGCCGAGAGGATTGCTCTTTGATCTATTTTAGGTAAAAATCGATGTTTTCTCGTCGCTAGAGAATTAGTCTCCACGACAAACCCTCCTATTTTGGCAGCTTTACTTTCCACCCTGAAGATCCTTTCTAAAAATTAGCGAAAGAATTTTTAAAATCGGATGAATAATCTCGCAGATTGGGTAGGGTAGGTACTCCTTACCAGTCGAATTGTCCTGATACCCTTTTTGACATACTCGACTAGATTTTAAGGGGTGCAGGTAGAGTCCCTAAGTGGATAGCCCACTACCCCTTTTGGTCCCCATGAGGTTTCTCCCCATGGCAAGGAAGGAGCGCATAACGCCTTGCCGCATTTGCGCATCATCAGGAATGCCGAATGTGGCCACCACGGGGAAAAATTATTGCTACTCCATTAAAATTTTTTGGAAAAATAAAGTAATTTTAATGAAAAAAATACAAAATTGAATGAGATATATATTTTACTAATAAGAAACTGTTCACTTTTACATATGTAGCAACGGTATGACACATATTATCTCTTTACTTTCGTTAATTTTTGTTAATATTGATCTTGTCTGGAAATTCAGTAACGTATAGAACGCATTAAAAGTATATTATTCTCTTTGTTTAAAATTTTTGTTAATAAGGAAGAAAAATTAAAAATAAGAAACGTTAGGAACAGGTACAACAGTTTTGGTCAAATTCAATGCTTTTAAACTAATTCCTGGTAAATGCAGCTGTTTATTATTATACTACAGGTGCAAACGACACCAGCTTTTCAGGAGTCATCTGCTGCAATTATTATTGTTGGTCTTTGGGCCACATGGAAAAAATTAAGAACCTTCTGTGTTCAGTTAATGGAACTTTGAATTTGTAAAAGCCATCATAAGTTCTATAGGTACAAGCCGGTGTGTTTAGAAATTAGGTAACTAAATTNAATTTGATCGATATTAAAAAAACAAAAATGAGAATCGAATGATTCAAATTTTGATGACTTTTACATTTTATAATATTTAGTTGGTAATAAATTTTCTTTGTACATCAGATTTAGAAAACAGGAATGTTGATAATACAAATAATATTATAGGCAAGTACATAATACATTTAAGACGTGGACGTACACGTAGTCTATGTACAAAACAACAGTTTTTCATTTACAATAAGGAAATTATTGACTACTTCCGATATAACCGGAAGTTGAAAGACCTCGAAATTATTTTATTGTGGCACACATTCCACAATTATTCCATAGCATATCCGTTTAGTTAGAAATAAATTCAAACAGCCTTTACAGTATTTAATTTTGTTTTCAGGGTAAGTCCTAAGTTTCTACCTACATCATGTACTTAGGATCGATTTGTGTCGAGTGCAGGCAACAGAATGGTAAGTTGCAATTTTGTAGATCAGCAAGGTCCTTAAGGAATGTAAAAATGCAATGTTTAAGTTGGAGTTTGAGTTTTCTGTTCAGAATCCAGAATACGTGCCTTTCTCCAATTATAAAACTCAAATTAAATGGAATTTTTTAAATCTGTTAACAGAATCAAAATTGAAAGTTATTGCGAAGGGTGACCTCAATAATAATGTAATGCAGTCGAACTTCACTAACTACGCACCTCCTTGTGTTCGAGATAGCGAAAATTCACGTTACGTAAGGAAAATTTTTACTAAACCGTCAAAATTTTGTATTTTGTATTTAATTGATAAAAATTAAAACCCCGCGCTCAAATTTCGAGTCAGAGAAATGGAGAAATAGAAATTCGAGCTAAAGTGTTTGGAATAAATGAAAAACTACATGTATGATAAAGAAATAAAAAAATATTAGAGTTATAAAAGTTCACTATTGTATGAAAATTAATAAAACTAAAACAAAGATACTGGTATGCAAGGGATGAAAAAGTAGGGAAAGAGCGAATATAAAGATAGGAGACGAAAAATTAGAAGAAGTGGCCGATTTTAGGTATCTATCGTAGGAAGTCAGATAAGTCAGGAAGGAAGGAGTAGTAGAGATGTAAAGCTGAGGGTAGCACAGGGTCGAGTCGTCTTCAATAAAAACAAGTCACTTATATGCTCGCGAA
>NW_020438905.1:586563-592928 GCF_000699045.2 Agrilus planipennis | reverse complement strand
ATATATTTTACTAATAAGAAACTGTTCACTTTTACATATGTAGCAACGGTATGACACATATTATCTCTTTACTTTCGTTAATTTTTGTTAATATTGATCTTGTCTGGAAATTCAGTAACGTATAGAACGCATTAAAAGTATATTATTCTCTTTGTTTAAAATTTTTGTTAATAAGGAAGAAAAATTAAAAATAAGAAACGTTAGGAACAGGTACAACAGTTTTGGTCAAATTCAATGCTTTTAAACTAATTCCTGGTAAATGCAGCTGTTTATTATTATACTACAGGTGCAAACGACACCAGCTTTTCAGGAGTCATCTGCTGCAATTATTATTGTTGGTCTTTGGGCCACATGGAAAAAATTAAGAACCTTCTGTGTTCAGTTAATGGAACTTTGAATTTGTAAAAGCCATCATAAGTTCTATAGGTACAAGCCGGTGTGTTTAGAAATTAGGTAACTAAATTATTAAAATAAATAAAAACAAACTTAAAATTTGTTGATTATCAATCAATTTATTGTCATTGAAGTAGATTTAAATCAGTCAATATGCATTCATATATACATACTAGAGTTAAGAAAGAAATTTTCAAATTTACTTTATTAATCCTTGATAATAAAAATTTTGGGTATGCAACGGTATGAAACGAGAATTGTTTATATTCGTTTATTTTAACATTTTGTAGTTAAAATATCCTAATCATGAAGTTCCCCAAATTCAGCTCCGAATCTTCAATATGTTTCATAAGAATTTATGTTTTAAAAAAGTTTGCTGTGTTATGTCAATTATTCCATTTACGAAAAACCAAAATTTCAGTCACAACTTTCTGAAATGCCTTAAATGGGATCCATTAAAAACATACTTCTGGATGACTCATTAGCAAGTGACTAAAACGGTTGGACGGGCAGTTTCTCCGACCTACACTGTGGTGCAAAACTGGAGGGCAAGACAGAAAGCCTTCTTCAACTTCCTTCTAGGAATCGTGGGAATTGGTAGATGCTGTTAGGGGAGAGACGGACATAATTGAAAGAAAACATGGAAAAACCTGACCTATAGGTTTTATCTCTCGGTGGGATCCATTAGAAAGGATCTATTAGGTGTTCCATGGGACTACGTCAGAGACCCTTTCAGCCTTCTTCTAGGGATCGTATTATTACAGCCCCAGGATCCACCTAAGTGATTCATAGTACCTAACTATAGAAAAACTTGGACGATAGCGACAGAAACGTCCTCCCAAATGGTGTAAACTTCTAGACCATGCCGCTCATATCCCGTAGTATTTGTTTTCACTAGCATGTTCGCCTTGAAGTTTAAAGTCGACCCCTATGAGCCAATGGAGAGATATATACCAACTTCGGTATCTCTGGCTTAGAGGAAATTGTATAGTAACATTACCGAGAAATTGTTTGAGGACTAATTATTCAACTTAATGCGACACGTATGCATTCTGTCATTCGTACTGCCTTGTATTATGCAGCATATTAAGTAAGCTATAATTTACGTTCCCTTTGGTTGACTGCACTTATTGTTAAAGTGATGTGGCTAATCCATAATTGACGTTTGTCATACAAATTTCTTTTTGTATTTACAAGTGAATTCAATGTGCTGGCACCAATAATTTTTCAATATGTCTTACAGACTATGTTCATGAAGTAATCCAAAGTCTCAATAATTTCGTTTGTTTCATTTGTGAAGTTCGGTAACGCTTCAACAATGTACAGTCTATTTCAATTTGTTAGAATTGTGACCTTAAAGAAATAGGCGTGAGCAAGACAGAAACAGTTTGAACGAACAAAGCTCTCGACGGGCGGTCTTAGGAGATCGGCTAGAATTGTACAGTACTAGACGAAAATGTTTAGCAATTTCTTAAAACAAAAATGTATATAAATTAACAATAGAAAACAAAGCAAAAGTTTTATAGGTGTGTAGAACGTTAAGCTAATTCACTTGTTATTATTTTTGGCTAAATATGCTTTTAAATAAAGCATATTCTTAAATATAAACGAGGCAGTTTAAATAATTTTGCAAATGGTACTGTACATTTTTGTCTAGTTCTCGCTCGATGATCGGTGGAGAAATGAGCTCCGCAGACAAATATGATTGAATTTGGAATTATGCTACGGCGCATCCTAAGAAAGGGAAGGGGCATATCTCTAACTTCTTGAAACGAACAGTAACACTAATATTAGGCCTTACTAGTTCAATTGATATGCTTCTGCATCAACGCTGTATACCTAATTTTTATCGTTGTGTACGGGTCGGGTGGAAATCTAAAACACACCATCGCCCTGCGGACGCCACCATCGCCATCGAGCAGCTCCACTCGTCGCGTCGCCGTTGTCGCCATTCGGTTTGCGGAAAACAGTCGTCACAAAATAGTACACGGGTACTTACAATAATACCATGCACGGAGAATAATAGTAAAAGCTGCAAGCAAGCAAGCTGCAAACAATAACGAACTACTCGCTGCTATCATAAATTTATTAAACGGCGAACAATTAGAGGCACAATGGGTCGAAAGAGTGCATATGTAGCGCTACGGCATATGTGCAAACATGTGCGCGGTCTTATGGGAAATCACCTGGCAAGGGTGTCGCTCATGGGAATGATGGGGCGCTAACGCTGCAAGCCGTACTTCGTTCGTCCGTCCAACCCCCGAAAGCCCAAACGCCAACCGACGTCTATTAAGTCGCATCTGATGGCGCTGCGACCGGCGACGGCCTGCGTCCGTCTGTCTGTCTGTTAGGCCGCCGCGCGCGACATATGCAACGCCGAAAAACATTTGTCCCGCTTGCCGAACGATTGGACAAATACACGCATGCATATGTCTTCCTACCGGGTGTTTCACTAAACATCATCTGCCTTTTCTAATATAAAATGCGGTGCTAATGTAGAAAAAAAATCGATATACCTAAACCCTAAACTTATACGTATATAAGCTCTGACTTAATGAAGCTTTTTTTTTTAATCTCACATGCTAACGAGAATTTTTACGAAAATTTATACAGTCTTATAATGACAATACAATTGTTTGTTAACTGTTAACATATTAAATTAAATTGTAATTATTAAAAATCAGAAAAACTTGATTAATAGCTAATAAACTATTAATGTTATCAACGATTTGCGATTATAATTTCCTGTATTTGTCCAGAAACAGCTTTTCTCGAGGCATTTTGAATTGTTAACAACAAATAACCTCTACAATGTCACCATGCAAAAAGTAGGGAAAGAGCGAATGTAAAGGTAGGAGACAAAAGATTAGAAGAAGTAGCTGATTTTAGATATCTAGAAAGTTAGATAAGTCAGGGCGGAAGGAATAGTAGGGATATAAAGCAGAGGATAGCACAGGGTCGAGTCACCGTCCATAAAAAGATGTCACTTCTATGCTCGCGAACGATTAATATAGAAATTCGAGAAAGATTGTTAAAGGTGTATGTTTGAAGCGCGGCTCTTTACGGGTGCGAAACATGGAAGGTGGAAAAGAAAATGTTAGAAACGTTAGAAATGTGGTGTTACCGGCGAATGATGAGGATATCGGATAGAGAAAGTTAGAAATGAAGGGGTATTAGAAAGAATAGGAGAACAGAGAACTGTATGGAGGTCAATAAGGAATAAGCGAGATAGGTTGGTAGGACACCTTTTCAGGCATGAAAGTCTAGTCAGAGACATATTAGAGGCACAAACAGGAGTTACCAGGAGTTGAAGTAGAGTTGAATTAGATTACTGTTCGCAAATAGTTAAGGGTGTGACATATTCTAGTTTTAGAGAAATGTGAAGATTAGCTCAGGGTAGGAAAGAGTGACGACTTTATGATGATAAGTATAATTAGTTAAATCCAAAATCACATATTTTCTAAAAGAACTTTTGTTCATTAAGGCATAAACACAAAAATTAGGTTTCAGCGAAT
The DNA here is from genome assembly GCF_000699045.2 of Agrilus planipennis. Lineage (NCBI taxonomy): Eukaryota > Metazoa > Arthropoda > Insecta > Coleoptera > Buprestidae > Agrilus > Agrilus planipennis. Next base: position 589,020 of record NW_020438905.1, on the reverse strand, counting down.
CCTTTTAATAATAATTTATAAAGGAGAATACTCCCGTCAATTATTGCTTCTCAAAAATACGTCTGATAAAAATGCAAGGTATAAGTAACCTAATTCAAATTTCTTAAACAGGATGCTGTCATGAAAGTATATTTGATTTTATTAATATAACCTTCATTTTAAATGGTTTAAATGATTTTTAATATTTTGGTATATGGAAAAACATGAAATAATTATCTTTTCTTTTAATGTGGTAGGAACTCATTGTTATTAAAGCTGACCTCTATCAGTTATCAAGAGGAATCTAGAACATTAATGTTTACAAAGCTATAAATTTATACGCATGTGTGCATGATACGTCAACGTTATTATTAACTTCTCTTCTAGAAAAAATTATCTTTTTCTCCAGAATATCTCACTGAAAAATATCTAAAAACACGGAAAATACAGCTACGATTTATTTTTAGTTTTATTATATTCAGCTTGTGTTATTTAATGTTTTTCGCAAGTGCGCAATCAGCAAAAGTAGATATAAATAAACAAGCAATAGAAACTATCTTATTTTTTTTATTATCAAGACTTTTGAGTGATAACTCAAACTTTCACAAAGAATAAATTTCGTGAGTTACTCTCAAGAAAACTGAATTGTTAATCAGTAACTTTCAACAAAGAAAGTAAAATAAAAATTTCTACCTACAAACTTAGCATTTATCAATAAATAACTAACTAAAAAAAAAGAAAAGTTTGTTTCTTCCTGTTTAATAAAAATTAAGCGTTTTTTGCCTTAAACGTTAGATAGCACTTCTCATGAAAACATAAAACATCATATAATGCCCGTGGTACATATATCATAAAAAAACATTATTATAGGCCATGTGGTACACTGTTATAATAGCAAGAGCAATAGGTGTTAATGCATATGCATTCTCTGATAGGAATGTGCTGTTGCGAGATTAGGGAAATTATAACCTCGATATCTCTTTGGTTGGATAACTCACAAAACAGAAATCGTCCGCTAAGGCTAAAATAACGGCTGCTCCATGAACCAGATGTGATGCACAACTAACTTTTTTTATTAACTTTATTTATTTTTTTAGTGTGCTACAGCAGTATTTGAATAATACAATTTATAATTTCTACCTGTACTACAATATACAGTGACAAGAAGAATTTATTTGGCAATAAAAGTAACAGAATCTGACAGATATTATGTAGCTGAAAGACCAAAGATATTCATTAGAAACACTAACCGAAACAGTCATCCACAATACGATGATACATACCGTTGCTAATTCAACTACAACATTGAATTTCTTCTAGGAATAGCTTTAAAATCGAGCATAATGTAGTTTTCTATTTAGTATCTAATTAGATTCTGAAATCTGAATTGCAACCCTTTTAAGAATGATCACAATTGTTTGTAACATTTCACATTCATCTAGAACTTATTCACCTTTGTGTCTTTTAATCGTATTAAAAGCAAGTTCAAAAAGGTCATAAAACGATTTTCCATATAATTTTTCCAATATTTAACAGAAAATCATTCTGGCAAGAGCTATCTATGTAGTACTTATATTATGTATCTATTGATACACGAAGTAAAATCTTAAAGTATGACAAAATATGACGGAAACTGTTAAGACTGACCGGCGTAGTAGTAGAGAGGTCAATTTCGGGTCCACCTGCCCATGTCCTGATCCAAGTTTTTGTGTGATTTCCTTAGATGATGTGGACAGGATGCTGGGGTAACTACCTAATTTTCCAAGGATTCGTCCATCTCATTTTTCTCTCCTTAACTATTACCCATTCATTTTTAAACTTCCGCCCTACCCATCGGCCTTGCATTAGAATGCAGAGGGGTGAGACCCGTCCACCAGAGTACGTATTTGGATGGGAATGAAACAAGCAAAAGTTTTTTTAAAGTTTTAAGAAGGATTGTCAGTGCTCGGTTGTCAGGATCGTAGGTTACTCTTTCAAGTATCTAACCTTTTGGTTAACGATTACATACAATTTATTTTAAATTTGATTGAAAATTATTTCATTTGCATCGATGCTGTAGTCCAAATGGAATTGTGGCATTCTTCTAGTCACGACGTGTCGTGGTTTAACAGAATGACAACTGTTACATTAGGTGCTTTAGATATTAATTCGTTAATTCCTATTCGTTTGTGCGCTAGTCTATGTTGTGAAATATGCTTCCTATAACATATTTCTGCATTTAACATTGTTTCTGAGTAAAATGTTTATAGCAAGGAAGTAACTTATGAAAAATATTCAAAAGATAGTTGATCTTAGTAACTACCGTACTAGTTGAATTAAAGATAATTAAATTGAGGGTGTCAGTAGGTAAATTCTTATGAACAAAACGATGGAATTATATTATTAAAACTCAAATTTTTACCAACATTCTTGGCTTCGTGAGGAGATCAATGTTGTAAAAGTATAAAGACATAATTACTTTAACTGTATATAATATAT
>NW_020438905.1:543239-586234 GCF_000699045.2 Agrilus planipennis | reverse complement strand
ATAAATGTAACAACATCAGCCCATCGTTTTGTTCACAAGAATTTAATTATCTTTGATTTGAGAAATATTAATATTCGGTAAACGCAACAAGTAAACTGGTCGTTGTTGAGATCTAAAGAAATCGAAATTTGGATCCTTGTGTAGCGCTTCCGACAGATTTATTGATCAACAACTTTTACTATCCAAAAATTAGTTTGTAGACCCGTGATTTTAATTTAGCACATGGCTATTCTAATCGCTAAAAGTTACAGTTAAACCTTGTTTTCTTCATTTCTTGTTGCTTTGTCTTTTTTTAGAAAAGCCTAATCTCTTTGTTTTGACTATGGAGGGATTAGTGGAGTACATGTGTAATTAACGTTAATATCGTCATCAACGGATGGCGTTGGACATTTGGCAAGTAACATACGAGGCGTAAATGGCATTATTTCATATGAATAGCGGTGTTATCTAAATCGGGGGAACGGTGCATTTGCGTGCCTTCTGTCGATCAATTTGGCCTGACAATCTGCGAAGGTACATACACAATATACGTAGGTATATATTATTATTAGTAAAGTTGGCGGTATGTTTCGAGATTCCATATGGCGTGCAAGTATGGTACAATACGTATATGTGTACGTATCTATAATGGACGTGTGTGTGGATAATACGTACCTATTATGATGTGTTTGATGCTGGCGATCGCTTTTATGTTATTAATTGAAGGCTCAGCTGTGGAATTTAACGCGGAGATGGCAACAAACAACCTCTCGGCTCGAGCCGGTGATTAAAATGAAAAGAGACTAATATTATGTAGTATCTGGAATATGAAATGAAGGAATATAGTGTCCGACCGAAACTGGTTTTTACGACCGAAACCGAAACCGAATTGCGGCAACGGTCTCAGTTTCGGCCGAAACCGAAACCGAAACCGAAACCGAACTTTCGGTCGGACACTATAAAGGAATATCTTGTATTTGGTGTTACAACTTCAACGAAATCTGTTTGGAGACTTCGTTCGAGATTTGGGATGGTGGTAGAAATAGAATTGTTATCTACTCTATCTTTTTGAAGACCTACAAAAAATACTGCATTTCATAATAAATTGACCAGTATGAAATTATGTTGCTACTAAATAGTTCAAATGAGTCCGTCAAACAAGAATTATTAAAAATCCAGTAGGTTCCGAATATACGTAAATATAGGAGACGAAAAACTAGGAAGTCAGATAAGTCAGGACGGTAAGGATATAAAGCAGAGGATAGCACAGGTTCGAGTCGCCTTCAATAAAAAGAAGTCATATCTATGCTCGCGAACGATTAATTTAGAAATTCGAAAAAGATTGTTAAAGGTGTATGTTTGGAGCGCGGAGCTGTAGGGTTGTGAATCATGGACGGTGGGCGCAGCGGAAAAGATAAGGTTAGAAGCGTTCGAAATGTGGTGTTACAGGCGAATGATGAGGATACCGTGGATAGAGAAGGTTAGAAATGAAAGGGATATTAGAAAGAATAGGATAACAGACGACTCTTTGGAAGTCAATAAGAAACAGGCGAGATAGGTTGGTAAGATACCTTCTCAGGCATGAAGGTCTAGTCAAAGACATATTAGAGGCAGAAACAGGAGTTAAGAAGAATAGAGGTTGATCTAGATTAGATTACTGTTGGCAAATAGTTAAGGATGTGGGTTGTTCTAGTTTTAGTGAAATGCGAAGATTAGCTTAGGATAGAAAAGAGTGGAGGTGCGTGTCCAATCAGTCTCAGGAATGACGACCTTATGATGATGATGATGATGAGTTTCCGAGGATTGGGATTTTGTTTTCTTTGAAACTACCACATAAAAAATAGTTTCTGTTCCTGTACATACTGTAGTACGTATTATTATAATGCAAATAGTAATGAAATCTAAATGAGGGTAACTTAACTGTAACTAATCGTAACATATCATCAATAGTCATTACAAATGCTAAAAAAAAGGTTCCCAATCTGGTTAACATCTGAGCGATGGATTTCTCTCCTAGATCCGGTCTTTTCATATTTTATAACTGCAGCATTTCTTCGCATTCACATGCACTTTTCTCTATTGTATTTCGATGCATGTGTCAGCACATGACCTTTCTCCATCGGAGATTTATTGCAGTAATAAAATCATCGACTGTAATAGACGAACATGGTTGTCAACATTCTTATCTACAATAGCGGGACAAGAAAGGTCTTCGCAGACGCCAAAACTTAACACGTGTTAACCAGAATTTGTTTCGGAAACGGGTCATAAATATCAATATCAACCACTTGTGTTTGGACCACACGGTCCCAATTTCTTGGTAAATTTGTGTCAACAAAGAACATCCGACAAACTACTTGAACTACACATGTCATCTAAATGTTGAATGATTCTTTTGCACTATTTATGTATCAGTATACGAGAATGGATCGAGAAATATTCATAAATTATCGATTAATTAACACTTAAATCCAAACGTCAGGGTATGCGTACCATGGTGGTGCACGTGTTGGATCATATTCGGGTTTGTACAGTTAACATATCAGCTGTGTCCGGTATTTTTTTAAAAAATAAACTTTTGGTATAATAAAATAGCACCTGGTATTTTTGATTGAGAATACAGGAAGTACAACACAACGTAACATATGTGACAATCATCTTGCAACTCTTTCTGACTTTATGCATACTTATACAGAAGTATTTATATGCTAATGTAAATAAGTCGAACACAATTGCAATCTTCAGTTATTCATCTGTATCAGCAACTTTTTGTTTTTATATTTTCTAATTCTATTACAACATCATTGTTTCTGCTTGCACGTGAAAGTGATAGAATATCATAAAGCTTTCTCCCCGGTATTTTCTCAGAATCAGATAACTCCACGTCTTCACGTTTACATACGCTCGTCTGTTAGGTACTTAAGTCTTAAACTTCGCACAATTCAAAATTAAATTTTCTTTCATACTTACTAAAATATTAGGGNTACCTAACATTGACAACAGTAATAATTTGTTTCATGTGGGAGACGAAGTAATAGCATTACCTACTGGATCGTATGAAATTGACGATATAGGCGCATATATTGATACACAATTGAAGCAGACAAGAACTAAACCTCAAGTTATAATTTCTGCTAATACTAACACACTTCAAACAGAAGTTAAATCAACACATCCTATTTACTTTTGTGCGGGCTCTTTTATTTCGTTTTTGAAATAAAACGCTGCAGACGATTCGTTAATTTGTAAAATGTATATTTAATGATTTTAGTTCGTTACAGTTCGGCAATTCTAAAGTGACTAAAACTAAATTAAAGGAATATAAATTAATATGTGCACTTGTGTGCAACAACAGGTTCTTTTTTCATATCAGGGTTTACTTTTGCAAAATAGTCTAAACATAAACATCCGTCGCGACTCTAGTCTTATCGCCAAACTTGCTATAGTTTGCACAGACTCTGTCAGCGACGACCAAAATTTGCTCCAGAGAGTCATGACTGTAACTAGTGACAAATCATGGGTTTATGGTTATGATGTGGAAACCAAAGCTCAATTATCCCAATGGAAGCTGCCGTACGAGCTAAGACCGAAAAAAGCGCGCCAAGTCAGGTCGAATATGAAAGTTTTCTTCGATTACAGGAGCGTGGTACATCATGAGTTCTTGCCGCAGAGTAGAACGGTCAATAAGGAATATTACCTGCAAGTAAAAGTATCTATTACTCTGCCCAATTACAGAGCTTTTGAGATTTTCCTAATGANGAAAATTTTATAATTTTACTTCCAGTACATTTAGTAATTTAAATTGAAAATGTTTTTGGCAGGTATGCGTATGGATTTTGTTTTATGTTCCTGGAGATTAATTACAGAAAATTTAGGAGTCTCTTACTGCTTAATACACATTTAATTAGGAATATATTTCTCGATATCCCCTCGTATAGTTCTTAGTGGTGTTTTAGGGTCAACATATTTCAAACACGTTTAAACATGGTCTCAAAAACAATGGCAGATGCTGAATAAACTAATTAGTTTGTCAAAATTAATTTTCACATATCAATGTACATGATATATATATGTAGACATCTATTACACTTGCTTCATTTTTTATTGCATCATACACAATAAAAGCGAATTTAGAATAGTTTTAAGACGGGGCCTAATTTATTTAAAGGAAAAACAATCTTTAGAGGCACTGATCGTCCCAAAATCGATTTTACAATATAAAACAGTTGAACAAATTGATAATAACTTTTTAAAATAAAAAACCCTTGAAGGACCTGCTTAAGTTTACAATCATAAAATATTGTTAATAAATGCATTGCTTAACTATTTAAATTAATTAAAATAATTTCTAATGGTTATTCATTAATATATCTTAATTTTTCTTTAATCAAGCTCAGTCACTGAAATTGAAAAAAGCATAATAATTAATTTAAGTATTAAGTATCGATCTCATAATTTGATCAATATCAATAAATCCACGATTCGTTCGAATAGAAATGATTGAATCCAAAACTAAATATTGCTAAGTATGTGTGCAAGTGAAATAGTGATAACATTTACCACTTTGAAATCCCTAAAGGGATTTATCAAAACAGTCGAAACATCTTGTACAAAAGAAGAAATGTTTCCGGTCTTTTCGGAAACAAAAATGGTCTTTGTCTATGCTCATCGCCTTTTGTTACCGTTTAAAAGGTCAAATAACCTGTAGACGTTCCTGTGAGAAGTATTCACACATATATCTGCGGTAACAGATGTTACTTTATGGTAAAAGAACATAAAAGTCTCGCCGGTACCCGATAAAATGGTAATTAGCCATGGCATCGTTAAGAATCTCGTATTTTAATGTAATTCTTTGCGCGTTGGTTTTGTACGAAAACGTGAGTGGTGAGTAGGTATGCAGCGGGAACCTTAAAGACGAAACGGGTAAGGAAAACACCTGGAACGTACCGGAAGAAACAGGTGCCATGTCGAAATCCGGAACTCTGCTCTGCAGATCGACAGTCGAAGCACCTGACATCGCGACTACCATGATGAGTGCTGTGGATGGCATCACTAACTGCTGTTAGAACAGGGATGGCCTCATTTTTTTTGTTTTACTAAACCATGCCAGTAGTGATAAAAAATATGACAAACTTGTACAAATTTTCGAGGGACTTTTGAACTAATTTTATTTTTCATGTATAGCTACAGGGTGACCAAAAGAACACAGAATAATATCGTAGACCGGTGCATTTATTTATTACTTTAATTAAAACTAGCTGTTATTTTATTTTCGGGATTTACTTACGTAAAATTCTGCTCACATCTCATTTATCCCATCTTATATCAGGGCAAGTAAAATTTTATCACTCAGTCTGTAACTCAACTCGAAATCATTTCTAAATCAAATATTTTTCCATTTGTCTAACTCAAGATTCGAGTGTGGATTTTAATAAATATTTCTATTGATTTTCTTCAGAGTATAATAGAATATTCAATGTTCGTACCCTGCAATAATTATTTATCAGTTTTAGTTATTAAATGCTAAAAATTAATTTATTTTATGTCAAAACTTTGCATAACACCTACTTTTACTGAAAACGACATCAGACTAAAAAAAATTCTTTTTTCGAACGAAAATTTCTTCTTGTCAAAGCCAACACTGTATTATTTGTTATGCTCTTCCACCATAGGCTCGCTTTTCTTCATGCATGCTTCCTGAGATTGTCTTAGTTAGATTACATACATGCACAATGCCGTATATCATTTAATTGTTGAGAAAAATAGCATACCGGAACGATACCAACTGTTCTTTCATTCATTTTTCTTCACTATAGGTACTTAAATTAAATTTCATATCCTGAAAAAACAAACGGATTTTTCGATATTCTTTTTCCGCGTCATTAGAAGATTCGTAGATGCACTAAGATAAGGGTAAGTGTAATCAACACATATACCTATCGACTCCAGTATCTGCATTCACATGAACCTTAAAATATATAAATATCCTTTGGGCATGAGACGGGTCGCCGCGAAATTCGTTCCAAAATTGCTCAATTTAGACCTAAAACAGTATCATATTAACATTGCTAAGGAGCTGTTGGACTGTCCGAGACGACCAAAATTTGCTCTAGAGAGTCATAACTGTAACTAGTGACAAATCATGGGTTTATGGTTATGACGCGGAAACCAAAGCTCAATTATCCCAATGGAAGCTGTCGCACGAGCCAAGACCCAAAAAACCGCTCTAAGTTAGGTCGAATGTGAAGATTTTGATTACAGTTTTCTCCGATTGCAGGGGCGTGGTGCATCGTGAGTTCTTGCCACGGGATAGAGATAGAACGGTTAATAAGGAATATTACCTGCAAGTAAAAGTATCTATTACTCTGCCTAAATACAGAGCTTTTGAGATTTTCCTACTGATTGCAAGGTTCCTTTCCTAAGAAAATTTCACATCTTGACGGAAAGCTGGTGAAAACCAGCAAGAGCGCCTGCAAATAAAGATGCGGTCTGAAACATTCTTTACTTTTCTTTAGTAGGTGGATAATATTATCAAGGAACTCAAGGCGTTTGTGAGATTATACATACATGGGATTTAAAATCTACAACGGCGTGGTTTATCCTTAGCCACGCAAAAAAGTCTGGCTATATGGTTATGTCCCTGATTACACAATACGGTACACAAGTAATTGAATTTCTAGACGCGAACATATAACTTCAATTCGTAATGCCCTCTGTGACTTATTACTACCCTGTAAATTGCATATTATCTCCTCTTAAAACTCCTAAGTCAAACGGTTTAATGATATTACAGGTTTGTATGCATTTTAATTTCGTTTCAATTGACAGCTATCATCTTTTATTGCATGTAATGTTAATAATTTAAGAAGGAAAAACAATTACTGACGTAATTTAACAAGTTAAATTTGCAGTTAAATGCGACGTGCGCGTAAGTTTATAGTTTGAAAATTGTTTCTCTAAACTCTACGTAAACGAAGTGAACAGATGTAGATGGTCGATGCAGATGGCTCGCCTTCTGTAGAATACTAATTATTTTATTTTATTGAAAAGCGAATAAAGAGCCATATGGACGGACAAAGTTGTTGTTCATATTACCAATATATGTATAAGTTCAACTTGGAAAAAATATGACTTATGACTCTTTTTACNGTTGCATAATAAAACAGAAGTTTTCTTCACGCTTTATTAAAATATATGGAATACCGATTACATATCCAGGATATTTAACTTTAGTTTTTGTACTGATTTGAAAGCTGTAAGTGTAGATTTTACACGATTATGTATAGGAATAGTAATTTGTTGTCTTACCCGTTTTGATAAATTCATTATTGTCACCTGTTATTGTACGGAAGCAACCGGGATGAATTACATAAACGTGCCTGGTAGCATTAAACAAATACGGACATGCTCTATAACCGACAATTACCGTATTCGATCGTAGTAATCCTGAGATATGTATTATTTTGCACTGGCTCAAATACACATGTACATTCCAGTAATAATACGAGAGAACGAAAGCATAAAATTTTATGCGTGTACATTCCAGAATAATAATACGTACAACAGAGATTCTTCCTTCACGAATTATCGTACTAATAAAATATGAAATGGCGTGCAGTAGTTTATAATTTTAGTTTTGAATTCGTTGCGTCGCCTAGACGGATTTCTGCCATCTGTTAACAATAAACATTTATATGCGTAGGTACGATTTATTTATATAAAATTGAAGTGCCTGTCTGCCACGAGAGTCAAAAATATATCGAACTTGTATTGTCCTGAAAACCAAGATAATATCAATAGCAAGATGTTCAAGATATACGAGACAAGATGAGTAAATCGGGAAAATTATCTTGTGGATAAGATAATTATTTATTATGCCCCTTTCCATCTAAATTTTGATACTCAAATTCGAAATCAAGGTGTTTTAAGGCAAGATTTGGGAAATCGTATGTAAAGCAAGGAAATACATGAATTTTTATTATTTTTCGATAACAAAAATAATATTTAGAAATATCGTATTGCCTCTTCCTGCGGCAGGACGAATTAATGTAATATCGAATTAACTGGTTTTTGAAGTTCATGCAGTGATTTGTATTATATTAAACGTAAAATACAAAATTGTTTGCCTATCAATAGTTATCTGTGAAACTGCTAAACTGATTTAAAAGGAACTCTCTAGTAGGGAGGGCCGGGTATCCGGGTTGGATCCGGCACTTTTTTTAGGATCCAGCTGGGTAGCGGTAATTCAACCAGAGAAAAATGCGAACACCAACACCAGCAATAATAATTCGTCGTTTGTTTTAATTTGTATTGACTATTTATTGATTACTAAACTAAATTATTTGTTATTTCCATATAGTTTTTGCGTTTTGATTGCGCTGAATATACGTGTCGTGCAGTAATTTTATCGCGACAATATATATAGGTAAACTGTGTAGATAATTTTGTCAATCCACGTCTGTTGTATTATTTATCAGTGTGGCTCGTCCCTTTAATGTGTCATAGGTAGATACTGATTGTTATGTATCATGCAAACTACTGCATACATGCATGTGCTCGTATATTTACGTGCATAACAGGGTGTTCGTGATAAATAAGTAACGAAATGTCCAGCTGTTCCTTCAAAAGTCTGGGAAAGATTCTTTATCGGCTTCCTTATCGTTTGAGAATGTTAGAAGTCAGCCTACGAAGTCGGGGTCAATATTTGCATATATACCTACGACACGACATGAGACATGAGGAATTCGTCTCGGAATTTATGGAGGGTTGAAGGATCTACAGACATTCATCAACATAATGCATTTCTTTAAACTTCTCAAGAAGTTTCTGAATCAAAATATTAGAAAGCTAATCAAAACAATTGCTTTATTATTAGCTAATNAACTCCTAATTCAAACGGTTTAATGATATTACAGGTTTGTATGCATTTTAATTTCGTTTCAATTGACAGCTATCATCTTTTATTGCATGTAATGTTAATAATTTAAGAAGGAAAAACAATTACTGACGTAATTTAACAAGTTAAATTTGCAGTTAAATGCAACTTGCGCGTAAGTTTATAGTTTGAAAATTGTTTCTCTAAACTCTACGTAAACGAAGTGAACAGATGTAGATGGTCGATGCAGATGGCACGCCTTCTGTAGAATACTAATTATTTTATTTTATTGAAAAGCGAATAAAGAGCCATATGGACGGACAAAGTTGTTGTTCATATTACCAATATATGTATAAGTTCAACTTGGAAAAAATATGACTTATGACTCTTTTTACGATTATTTATGGCTAATGTAGCCTTTTACAAAACCAAAAAACAAGCCTAACGGTTATTATTTTCAATTTTTAGGATGACTAATAATTTGTTAAGACGATAAAGTTTATATTAATTTAGCGGTATATGTCCACAGCAATTAAATTAAATATTTTAGGTTAGTATGCTATACAAGGGAAGAAAAAGAAGGGAAAGAGCGAATATAAAGATAAGAGACGAAATATTAGAAAAAGTGGCTGATTTTAGGTATTTAGGAAGTTAGATAAGTCAGGACGGAAGGATATAAAGCAGAGGATAGCGCAAGGTCGAGTCGCCTTCAATAAAAAGAAGCTACTTCAATAGTCGAGAACGGTTAATTTAGAAATTCGAAAAAGATTGTTAAAGGTGTATGTTTAGAGCGCGGCGCTGTACGAGTGCCAAACATGGACGGTGAGCACGGCGGAAAAGAAAAGTTAGAAACGTTCGAAATGTGGTGTTACCGGTGAATGATAACGATACCGTGGATAGAGAAGGTTAGAAATGAAGAGGTATTACAAATAGGATTGCCATCTTTTCAGGCTTTACATAAAGTATTTCTCGACTAAAAGGTCAAAAAAAAAAGTACTCCGCATAAAAATAAAATATTTTTGCGTACTTAAAGTATAACGTATGCACAGTCGAAATAGAGTACAATACTTTATAATAAAGTACGGGTGGCAACCCTAATTACAAAGAATAGGAGAACAGAGGACTCTATGGGCGAGATAGATTGGTAGAACACCTTCTCGGACATGAAGATCTAGTCAGAGACATATTAGAGGCAGAACCGGGAGTTAGGAGAAGTAGAGGTAGACCTAGATTAGATTACTGTTCCAAAATAGTTAAGGATNTAATAAAGGTAGTCATTCAAATCTACAGGCACTTCCATTTTATAAAAAATAATGTGGATTTTCAACATTTTTCGTTTTTCCGTACGTTCTACCATGGGTTTATTCTTGGACCCTCGTCCCCCAAAACAAGTTGCACACATTTTCAGTTTGACTTTAAAGTAATTCTTATTCAAGCTAAATATTGATCAAAAGCGACCCTTCTTCTTCCAGATCTTTCAACATAATCTAATTTGTTACACGATAATCAGGACTTTTAAGTGATTTTCTTCTACCGGATGTCTTTTACAATATACGTATGTAGGTAAAGTGTGTAGATAATTTTGTCAATCCACGTCTGTTGTATTATTTATCAGTGTGGCTCGTCCCTTTTATGTGTCATAGGTAGATACTGATTGTTATGTATCATGCAAACTACTGCATACATGCATGTGCTCGTATATTTACGTGCATAACAGGGTGTTCGTGATAAATAAGTAACGAAATGTCCAGCTGTTCCTTCAAAAGTCTGGGAAAGGTTCTTTATCGGCTTCCTTATCGTTTGAGAATGTTAGAAGTCAGCCTACGAAGTCGGGGTCAATATTTGCATATACCTACGACACGACATGAGACATGAGGAATTCGTCTCGGAATTTATGGAGGGTTGAAGGATCTACAGACATTCATCAACATAATGCATTTCTTTAAACTTCTCAAGAAGTTTCTGAATCAAAATATTAGAAAGCTAATCAAAACAATTGCTTTATTATTAGCTAATTAAAGTATCTATTGACGTTTTTAATCATTTTCTTGGTACTTATAAACAAACCATTGCTAATCGATAACAGGCTGTCTACATCTCTGTTTTTGCAATGGAACTTTAAATTTTCATAATCGTCATCATAAGGTCGTCAGTCCTAAGACTCGTTTGACACACACTTCCACTTTTTCCTATCCTGAGCTAATATTTGCATTTCCCTAGAATAGAACATCCCACATCCTTAATTAACAGGCGGGCTGAAAAGTTCGTAGGATTTGATTTTATTATTCAATATAGTTCCCTTCGATTATAGCGGTCATACAATTTTTCGATACCATTTTTGTAATACTATTTGACTTTAGCCTCAAAATAGGCTTCAGTTTCGACGATTACCTCTTCATCGGCGCGAAATTTCTGTCCAGCAAGCATCCTCTTGAGGTCCGAGAACAGAAAAAAGTCGCTGGGTGCCAAATCTTAAGAGTACGGTGGATGCGGAAGCAATTCGATGCCTAATTCATGGAATTTTGCCATCGATTTCATTGATTTGTGACACGGTGCATTGTCTTGATGAAACAGCACTTTCTTTTTCAAACAACAAAAGTTCTTTCACTAAAAATGCTATAAGTCAGATACTAGTAGTGCAACAGCTGTCAAATTTATACACGTGTCTTTTGAAGGTTAGGGCTAACTAAAAATCATATGAATTTGATACTATTAGAGCCATATATGGGTCAGCCTATGAACTTTTTAGCCCGCCCTTGTATTTGCGAACAGTAATCTAATCTAGGTCTACCTCTACCCCTCCCAACTCCCGTTTCTGCCCCTTATATATGTCTCTGACTAGACCTTCATGCCTGAGAAGGTGTCCTACCAACCTATTTCGCCTATTTTTTATTGACTTCCATAGAGTCCTCCGTTCTCCTATATTTCTAATAGCTCTTCATTTCTATATATGTAAATAAAAAAGTCATAAGTCTAGTAATAATACAATTTAAATCTATTCAGGGGTATGTTCAAAAGATTTTGAGAATTCGGTGAGTAAAGGACAGTTTTCAGTATTGATATTAATGTGAAAATTCAGTTTCAATTTTCCATCCACTACAAACTACCTCAGGTTAGTGAGGGAAAATTTTTGTTGCTGTTGTCACACACTCGCCGGGNTATTATTTTTCGATAACAAAAATAATATTTAGAAATATCGTATTGCCTCTTCCTGCGGCAGGACGAATTAATGTAATATCGAATTAACTGGTTTTTGAAGTTCATGCAGTGATTTGTATTATATTAAACGTAAAATACAAAATTGTTTGCCTATCAATAGTTATCTGTGAAACTGCTAAACTGATTTAAAAGGAACTCTCTAGTAGGGAGGGCCGGGTATCCGGGTTGGATCCGGCACTTTTTTTAGGATCCAGCTGGGTAGCGGTAATTCAACCAGAGAAAAATGCGAACACCAACACCAGCAATAATAATTCGTCGTTTGTTTTAATTTGTATTGACTATTTATTGATTACTAAACTAAATTATTTGTTATTTCCATATAGTTTTTGCGTTTTGATTGCGCTGAATATACGTGTCGTGCAGTAATTTTATCGCGCGATTTGTTAATACAAATCGGAATGTATTTGCGACATTTTTTACTGCAACGATTTCAATATCGGATCGCATCAGTGCGAAAGCATTTCGCTTTAAATACATTTATTTTGGATATAGTTTTGTGTCGCATGCACGCAGTATATCGTGTCGTTATCGGACTGTGTGAAAGTGGCTTTAATATACTACCAGTATAACCTCGACTTCGTTTAATAATGATAAGCTATAAATTCTCTGCCGCTGGTTGGGTGATGATTCGAAACATAAAACACTTAATCGATTAAACAACTCACAACATCTCGCAAATCTTTTGCGGAGAGTGCATTTCCACACAAACTTACATACACATGCACACCTACTTAAAAAACCGCTAAGCGTTTTGGATGTCAGCCAGGAGATGGTCGTGTTGGTGACAACTTAGTGCCTAATTAATTTTGTACGCGTCCAAAAATACGCTTGTTCTCGGATATCGCTGCAGACGATTTGCAAACACATCCGCTTCCACCCTCACGCACATATTCACTCATTGATAAAGCCGTTTCGCATTGTTAATTCCATTTTTTAACAGTTTTTTAATATTCACTTTATTTTATTTGAAAAATGTGTATTTGTATACATATACCTGTCACACAAAACTGGAGAGATATTTCTAATATTATAGATTTCAAGCATTTTTTATGGACACATCAAACCTAATTTACTGTCACAACTCAGCTCTACAGCTCTAACATAATGATCCTCGAACATTCCTGAACATTCTCGGTTCTTCCTGTCCAGTATAATCTAGAACATTCTACTTGAGAACAATACTAGATATTCGGGAACATTCTAGTTGAGAATCACCGCATATAGGAACATTACAGAACATTCCACTAGTAGGTACACAAAATTTTTTTAGAACACTGGTCGAAATGTATATAAACTCCCCTAATACAGTCAGAAGTCATACCCACAATACATGTATGCAGGTTTTCGATTTTTCCTGTCCGGTTAATCCTGGTAAATTCTAGCTGATTGTGAGGACAATTCTGAAGACATCCGAGAACATTTTGTCATTTCTTATTTTTATCATTTTTTATTTAAAGCCCTTGTCGACATTTATCAGAAAGCAGTCCTACCACTTGCTATAATGGTCCTCGAACATTTCAAAAACTTCCCGATTCTTCCCATTTATTCTAGATCATTCTATCTGAGGACATATAAACATTCAAGAACATTCTTACTGAGAATAACTCTAGATACATTCAAGGGCATTAAAGTATATTCTAACTGATTCTAAACTAAACTGGTGTTTGGTAGTCAATTTTCGAACCTCAATCTAGAAATGGACCGAGTACCCGATTTAGATCCGCTACCCCGTGGATCCGGCACTCTTTTTAGAATCCGGTCGGGTACCGGATATCCCAGCAAAACCACTATCCGGTGCATCTCTACCCCAAACCCACACCGCTATCAAACTTGAAAAAGTTAACTAAAACGACAAATAATTTATCGAACCTTTTGATAGGTATTCAATTTGGAGTTTTTCTTCTTTGTTGAAAATGTATTATTTTTAACGTTCAACTCGCCATAGCTAAATTATAGTTGAATTTGCATATCTCATTCTCAGTCTCATTTTCAGTCACCTGTGCTTTATCGTTTGCGTCCGCAATCGTGACGGCCAAAGCAGCGGAAAGGATATGGATATCAAACAGGTGTTACTGCAGTTGCACCTCATAAAGCCGGCGACGATATAAATAGCGCTTTTCTTCGCATGTTTATAATAATAATATCGGTTTTACTCTTATAACACTATACGCTTTAAAGCACTTTAGTCATAGAGTTTTTCTTGTTGCCATTACGGAATAAAAGACATTATCTATACTTAGGATAGGCATGAACTCGAAAATGAAAATTGCACATTTAAATTTTATTAAATATTTAATAGTAGGTTCAAGTTTGTCTATTTTACGGCAAGTCTTGATAAATGCCTTTTCACTTTCTTTTAATGAAAAGTAATGCAAAAATGTCTTTTATGTGTATAAAAGCTATAACAAGCCTGTTCATCGTTTTTAACAATTGGGCGAAACTGATGACTTAAAAATTACCAACGGGTCACTGATTATTTATTGACAACTTTATGATGATGATGATGATGATGATGATCTGAGATAAAAATGTTCAGTCTCTCAGTCTCTGAAAACGAGACTCGAGTCTCCGTCTCTCATCTCTGGTGTCGTCAAGAGAGACTGTCGAGAGTGTCAAAAAAACTGTTTAGCGTCTCTGAACGAGAGACTCGAGTCGCTCATAGAGAGATCCTCATTTCATATTCAGTCTCTGAACGAGAGACTCGAATCTCTGAACGAGAGACTCGAGTCGCTCATAGAGAGATCCTCATTTCGTATCCAGTCTCTGAACGAGAGACTCNGCCAACCCTAAACTACAAGAATTACCCTACTTCAAAATAATTTCTCATCTAATTTTCTGATTTTTCCCCATTTTTTTTTTTATAATATTACTCAGGTAGTATCTCTTCATTTTGTTTTACTGGAAGACAGACTTGTTAATCTTTTCAGTACTAAAGTGTAACAGTACTAAATAATTAATTTGTTGTTTTCAAGTAAAAACAGTGCAATTAACTAAAAATAAGGCAAAGTGTATAAGCGAACATGTCAAGACGTAATTACTCAAAACATTATATGTGTGAAGGAGTCGGCAACAATGTGATTGTGTGACAATATCAATCAGGCAAAGAGAGCGATAGGTCCTACATTGCGAGATTAAGAATCCAAGATCTGGTTCACTACAACCTGATCCTAACAATGTCCAAGGTAAGAAAGTCCATATACGAATTTTGTACTGTTAGACATAAACAAATTATTATAGGCAGTTTTAAATTTATTGTACTTACAATGAGTTTTATTGCTATTCGCAATGATTTCCCTTACAAATCCAACTGTTGAAATTTGACGTAATTTTTAATAATTTATTGCTTCAATAGCCAATTAATGTATTATTTTATCGAAACGACCTCCGAAGAGTGCCGCAGTTATTTTTATCAATTTAATGGCAACTTATGTTTCAAAATAACCCTGAATGAATAAAACGTAAAAGTTTATGATCTCAACGTAAGTTTTATTTTATTATTGATTTTAAATTGTTATAATTGCCGATAATTGGTAAAAAGCATTATTTCCGAATTAATTAAAGGCAATAAAATTATTGTTACTGCAGATACATATTTTCCTCTTTTTAAATGTCTATACGTACCTAATAATTTAATTGAATTGAATTATGGCTACATAAATCGTTTACTGTGTAAAAATGTATTAAATCTCAGTTACCCTTAACACTCACGTTAGGGTTATTTTTGCCACATCTTTCAGACTCATATCAGTTAAGACGACTGCTTATTTTTAAGCTTTCTTAACCACCCAGGGACTCTGTGGCTTTAGTTCAAGAAAATTAAACTTTAGGTGTAAAATTTTGGAATAGACCTGATTATTGCATGTAAATTAATAAAAGATTATCGAGCCCCTACAAGGTAGATTTAATTGTAAGTTTATACATGTGATATGTTTGCCCCTTAAGACCCATATTAAAAACCTATAAGGCAATTCTCATTTTAGTATCACAACTTGTTTTGGTGGGATTTTCAAGAGGCATCTAAGGGGAAATCCCTATATCGGCATGCCCCTCATTAGTCACATGAGGCTCGCACACTACATGGAGCATGCCCCTTATAAATTCTAGTTGGGTCGAACACGTCTTGTTTTTTTCACTGATCGTGAGAGTATAAATACCCATTTTTAGGGTACTGTAGCGAACTATAGGAACTCAACATTAGTTCACCTATTTTTTATTGAAGTGAGGGAGTGAGGATTCGTTCACCACAACTTTTAGGTTCATGTCTTCCAAGATAAAAATGTTCAGTCTCACAGAGTCTCTGAAAGCGAAACTCGAGTCTCCGTCTCTCATCGAGTCTCTCTGGTGTCGCTGAGAGATTGTTAAAAAAACTGTTTAGCGTCTCTGAACGAGAGACTTGAGTCGCTCATAGAGAGATCCTCATTTCGTATCCAGTCTTTGAACGAGAGACTCGAATCTCTGAACAAGATACTTGAATCTCTGAACAAGATACTCGAATCTCTGAACGAGAGACTCGGATCTCTGAATTAACAATTTTATCGTTCGAGTCTCTCATACAGAGACTGCGAGAAATCTATAAAAACACCTAGGCAATAACCGAGAGACTGTGAAAGACTGTGAGAGACGCTCTCAGAGACGCTGAAAGACTCTGAGAGACTGAAAATTTTTGTGTCTAGGGGAGGTGTCAGTTCAGATGTAAATAGGTTACTCAGTTAGATATGTGTAGCATTTTTCTTAAACATATAAACTTGTAAACTAAAATACCCACAACTTTACATGCAATGTACCCGTTGCTTACTCGGTTTGTTATTAATGGCCACTTCACATTAGGNTTTATGTGTATAAAAGCTATAACAAGCCTGTTCATCGTTTTTAACAATTGGGCGAAACTGATGACTTAAAAATTACCAACGGGTCACTGATTATTTATTGACAACTTTATGATGATGATGATGATGATGATGATCTGAGATAAAAATGTTCAGTCTCTCAATCTCTGAAAACGAGACTCGAGTCTCCGTCTCTCATCTCTGGTGTCGTCAAGAGAGACTGTCGAGAGTGTCAAAAAAACTGTTTAGCGTCTCTGAACGAGAGACTCGAGTCGCTCATAGAGAGATCCTCATTTCGTATCCAGTCTCTGATCGAGAGACTCGAATCTCCAAACGAGAGACTCGAAGTTCAACATATTTCAGAGATCCCAGTCTTTTTACGAAAGACTCGAGTCTCTCAATTTTTCAGTTTTATTCATTGAGTCTCTCTGTGAGAGACTCGAATCTCTGAATTAACAATTTTATCGTTCGAGTCTCTCATACAGAGACTGTGAGAGATCCATAAAAACACCTAGGCAATAACCGAGAGACTGTGAAAGACTGTGAGAGACGCTCTCAGAGACGCTGAAAGACTCTGAGAGACTGAAAATTTTTGTGTCTAGGGGAGGTGTCAGTTCAGATGTAAATAGGTTACTCAGTTAGATATGTGTAGCATTTTTCCGAAACATATAAACTTGTAAACTAAAATACCCACAACTTTACATGCAATGTACCCGTTGCTTACTCGGTTTGTTATTAATGGCCACTTCACATTAGGCGTAAACCGATCTGCCACTTTGATCACTGACTGTGAAGTGCCGTGGTATCAATAAAGTTCTTGTTCTAAACAAGATTTAGCATTAGATAATGTTGTAATGCAGCTGTACAGACTTCTGTAACAATAAAATGTGCACAAGAAACTTCCTTGTAATAAGAGAGGCACTACATCAGCAGACGCACCATTATCACCAACTTTTGTAAAATATACATATAAATTTAATTATAAACAAATTTGAAAAAGCCACTAATAAATTGATTTTTAATTACATCGTTTATTGATGAATCATTTAGAATTTGGTTAATCAAATAATATTTTGCTGCAATTTTCTCTCATAATATTACACATATGTAGATATTTAGGAATATTTTCGGATAATGACATTAGAAATTGATTAGGTATGTTTAATGTTTCCGTTACTATAATTTCCTTTTTGTTGTTTAGTAAATAAGAAAATGTAACGTCTGTGAACTGAGACCTTCCGGTTAAAGCTTAAAGTGTTACGTAATGTGATGAAGTCGCTTTCCGTTTGTGTGGCATTTAGTGTTGGCAAGAATTTGGCATCACAAAACAAAGACTGTGTCATCAAAGAGGGACGACGCGTTTGGATAACGTGCATTATTTTCTGCTACAATATTAATAACAGTCACATTCTGTAGGAGTTTTCCTTTTGTCGGAACATGTCTTTCACATGAATTTCCCTGCAACACTTCTTCAAACCAAAAGAACATAGGAATAGGCCTTGCATTAATACTTATCAGGTATAAAGGCGCAAAATTTGTTTGTTCTACGAGATATTAACTAAATATACAACTGGAATTTTCATAATATTCATTCTATTCGAAAAGCATCGTCTCGAGAAAAGTTGCAGGCTGTATACCGTCTCATTAAAAGACATTGGAGTGGTTCAAAAATACAAAAAAGTTGTCGA
Organism: Agrilus planipennis; assembly: GCF_000699045.2. Lineage (NCBI taxonomy): Eukaryota > Metazoa > Arthropoda > Insecta > Coleoptera > Buprestidae > Agrilus > Agrilus planipennis. The sequence continues at coordinate 567,647 of NW_020438905.1, read as the reverse complement.
AAATTGACGACAGAACGTATTATGATACGACCGCCTATATGTATGCATATTAATATAGTTGGGATGTCCAAAATTGGCATAATGTAAATTATAAGGAATATCGTAAACAGAAATGAGATGTCACGCAGGAATTGCAGCGGACACAAATAAAACAATGGAATAACTAACTTAACAAGGGCGTGTTCAAAACGTAGCAAATGACTACAGACCCAAATAAAATCATGAAAGAAGATACGTCCATTCCTACAGATAAATAATTATTGCGGTTTTTGCCAATTTTAATCGTCCCAACTATACCTCCTAGGATAAAGACGCAAAATTTGTTTGCTCGTATAGCTGTACGGGATTAATATTTCTGAATCTGCAACTTGAATTATCGTAATTTTCATCCTGTTTGAAAACCTTTATTGTCTCAAGAAAATGTTATATGTTGTCTCATTAAAACACATCGGGGTGGTACAGTAATAAAACATGTAAAGGTAGTCGTCGAAAATTGAGGACTAAACGTATTCTGGTTTTTGGTGATCCGCTATCCCGTGGATCCGGCACTCTTTTTAGAATCCGGTCGGGTACCGGATATCCCAGCAAAACCACTATCCGGTGCATCTCTACCCCAAACCCACACCGCTATCAAACTTGAAAAAGTTAACTAAAACGACAAATAATTTATCGAACCTTTTGATAGGTATTCAATTTGGAGTTTTTCTTCTTTGTTGAAAATGTATTATTTTTAACGTTCAACTCGCCATANGAAGCAGATATCCACGGAATGTTAACAATATGTAAACACAATTAATACAATTATAAAGATAAACAAATACCAGAAATACTGAAGACATTTTTGAATCCAATTAAACCTTTTTTTAAAACAATAGCATGAACAGCAATATTAATGTGAAAATTCATTTTCAATTTTCCATCCACTACAAACTATCTCAGGATAATGAGGGAAAATTTTTGTTGATGTTGTGTCCTGACGTAGTTTGTAGTGGATGGAAAATTGAAATAAAAATAAATATTTCATATTAACCACTATTAATAATTAAAAATGTCATAACATAAACAGCATTTTTGTATGCTAATATTAATGACATGACCATTTTAAACAAAGGAATGAAAAACTGTTCGTGTTATTAAAAGTCGAAACTGAATTACTGTTCGCAAATAGTAAGGGATGTTCTAATTTAGGAAAATGCGAAAAATGAATTTCCAATAGGAAATAGTGAAGGTGCGTGTCCAATCTGTCTTACGATTGATGATTCTACGGTGATAATGATGCATTTTATGAGTTAATTACTATTAGTAAACTAGTGCCTGTTTTTAGAATAGTTTAGCCACATTTAATAAAAATCGTATCAGATAAATTCATACTACAGGTACATTAAGTTGGGATTTCGGCCAGATTTTTTAAATTTTGAAAGTGTGCGTCCTGAATTTTTAAAATTGATAACAGTCTTGAAACGTGAAAATTACTTCAGGATCAGTCTTTTAAGATAATGATTTTAAAAACAGATGGTGTGCTCTCAGGACGAGTCGTGGGTGGGAACATACCACCCTAAAAATTTATCTTTACATATTCACAATTCATCAACATATCCGTACACTACAATACATTAAATTTTTAAAGTGATAAATTTTATTAATTAGGCCCCAAAAATATATATATATCTAATTTTTTAGTAACTCTGTATCACCTCTATACACCATCGGCCCGTATGGTAAAAACACTGCAGTTTATTAATAATAGAATGCATCTGGAGAGTTTCAATTAATCTATTAATTTGTGTGTAAGATGTTCAATTTGTAACAATAATTTTTTACGTCATTGATCAATAATATTGAATTGCAGTAGTACTGTTTCTTTTAATGAAAATTGATCCAAGTGAATATTACACTGACGTGTTTTATAATGACTGACAATGTTTCAATTTGATCGGTAGCGCCAGGTGGTATTTCAATTAATATTGTAGTGTATATGCCTCTTACGGAGTATCCTATGAAGAAATTTACTTGCAAGCCCACAAAAAAAAGCGAAAAGCTATTCTCAAGCCTGATTGAGTGAAAGGAAAAAGCGGGGACTCATTGTTGCCCAGTTAGAAAGGCTGAGGCTCATTAACATTCCTTAAATATGTATACGTACATGATGTACAAGTGTCTCCATTTATTTATACCACTCATTTGTTTATAATAATTAGAAACTGTTGTTACTAAATTAGGAATGCAAATTGTTTTTATCCTTATTTGCACAAAATATATTATTTTCTACATATATTTTTATGTTGCGTTTAGAAACGTCATACCTTATTTGTCCAAAAATGTTTTTAGATTTCGTGCGTACCTGCTTTTACTTCAACTTAACTTTAAATTGCTTGCGTAAAAGTAAATTATACACGTACAGTGGCATTCGTTTATTATGACTCCGCCTATATTGACCAACAGCTTAATATGAAGTAATTGCACTGTTAAGTTTGGTTTTCATATTAAATTCTCTATAGGAAAGTTTGGATATAACGACTCCGTTTAAAATGACATATCGTTTATTATGACTAATTCTTAAGAAATCATATCCGGCTATAGTGACCCAAATGATTAATAATAGCATTTTCGCTCATTTTTTCGGACCCTTATGTATATTGATATTACAATTCATCGTTCTTTTTCTTTTTCTGTTAATAAGTATATACAATTTGTAGTTTTTCTCTTTATTAAACCAAATACCTAACCAAAATAGAAAGTTGTTTATTTTCTAAGACTATGCTTTGTATGACACCCGCTTAGTATGACGTGTTTGTTATTTTCCTTCGATGTCATTATAAGCGGATTCCACTGTATGTATACATAAATATATTCAACAAGATCTCATGTTTTCAATAAAGTGTCATTTTCTTAATTAGAGGTAAAAAGACTGTCTTGTGTAATTTACCTCACGGATTAAGCAGTAATTGTCGATGTAATTTTTTTTTCCTTAGACAAAATGAGATACGCAATCACTTTAGCGCACGTCTGCTGAAAGATGGTATAGCGGCTGCTCATTAGCATTTAATAGAGTCAAATTATTCTGTCTCTTTTATGTGAGATCATCAAGATGCGTCTAATTGCTTGCATTCCTTTTGTTGGTGCTCAAGTTGCAATTTTAAGTAACGTTTCTTACGATGCACGTACAGCGAGACGACGCGACGTATGGAAAAATCAGTAGCGTCACATTTAGTATTTCCATTATAGATTCAGTGGTGCAGCAAACGATAAACGAAGTAGTAAGAAGATCAAGGAGACCCGCAGGGACCCATAACCAGACTAAAATTTTAAATAATTAGTTATTATTTCCCTTACGGATGAGATAGGAGGGCCCTATTAAAAAGTTTGCACTTTAGTTCAGACAAACTAGCTAAGAATAGTCTTTCTGAAAAAAATTGGACTACATATGATTTTTTCAAGTAAATTTGTAAAAATTAGGCACTTTATTAATAAACTTGTGCGTTTTGTTTATAGATAAATTAAGAACGATTTTTCGATGTCTCTTTTGTCTTTCTTCTATAATGTTTTTTTGTGCTACTTTTAGCAAAAAAGTTGAATGGGAACGTTATTTACAATCATTTTTTGCAAAAGAGTAAGGGGGTTCGATTTCTCAAAGTGGTAAATTTTCTTCAATAAATAAAGATTTATCGAGAAAAAGCATTTAGTGTCAACTTTTAAGGATATAAAGCAGAGGATAGCGCAGGATCGAGTCGCTTTCAATAAAAAGAAGTCACTTCTATGCTCGCGAACGATTAATTTAGAAATTCGAAAAAAAATGTTAAAGGTGTATGATTGCAGTGCGGTGCTGTATGGGTGCGAAACAAGGACGGTGGGTCCATTAGAGGTAGAAATGGGAGTTAGGAGAAGTAGAGGCAGATCTAGATTAGATTACTGTTCGCAAATAGTTGGATGTGGGTTGTTCTAGTTTTAAGGAATCGTAAAGATTAGCTCAGGATAGAAAAGAGTGGAGGTGCGTGTCCAACTAGTCTTNTTTTAAAATTGTTTATCGAAAATTAAAAAAAATTGATAAAGACAAAGATAGCAAATTTGCGGCTTCTTTTAAGACTATTAAGAAATTCAAATAAACATTAGTAGTATGTACTATTACTACCTAATATTTTTCTAATTAGATTGTTGCGCGAGTGTGCGATGCCGCGCGCGGTTGCCCTGTTCGCCACCCCCAAAGGCCGCCCCTGACGCCCGCTTACTACCTGTGACGTTTTTGTCATTTCCCTTATATATTATATCATTATAAGCGGATTCTACTGTACGTAGACCGGGCATACGTTGAATGTTGCCTTGACAGTGAATTGTTAATAAACAATTATTGCTTTTAATTGATTCTAAATTAGTTAATGCTTCATGAATTATGCGCAACAATTCCAGAACTCGGCTTTTTAGTGTAATGTGTTCAAAAATTATATTGTAAAAATGCAAATTACATAATTCAACAGGAATAAATATTGTATTTCGTTAATAAAAGTAAAGTTGCTGTATGTGTTCCAAAATTTTCCAATATATTATCAATGACGTTGGTGGTAATAGTAACCCTAGCATTTCAAAGCGAAAGAAGATCAACCGTCTTATTGAATTGCATTTTTTATATGTTTATGAATTTAACAGTGCACATTCTGCACATTTTCTACATGGGAAGGGAAAACAAAGTAACCGATTTTAGAAAAGTTTGATTTTCAAGTCAAGTAATTTGCAAAAACACCAAACACTTACTTGACTTGATGGACCACTACTACTCAACCATAACCCCATTCATAATTTGTCCTTACTCCCCCTCCAGACTAGGTACAATGAAAATATTTTTTATTACGGAATCCTGGGACAATAAAGTGTAATTATTAGACACGAGAGACGACGGATAATTTAGAGGCTCCCCAATCGTGTGCTAACCCTACTAAAACCCTCTTTTTATATGGATACATTGTTGTAACAAAGCGTTTTCTCCTCGAGGAAGGGAAATCTTCAAAAGACACCCTTTAGAGAGAGGTAGTGTCGGATTCGCCTACCGATTGAAAGTCCTCCTCAAGTAGGGAGTTCAACCCGACGGTTGTGCATTCCAGGAAGGTTTTTTTGAAAGGTTGGGAGTGGTGAGTGGGTTGAGTAAGGGGAGGGGGGAGTTTTGGGGGGGGGGGGGAAAAATTGGTGTCATACCTAAGTCAGTTGGGTAGGCACAGCAACAAAACGAAACCCCTTAAGCTTTTATATAAAAACAAGCCCCTTTGCCGATTTTATTGTTAGTCGCTGTCTCCCCATACTGACAAGGGTTTCAGCATTTCACTCGAATAACATATGTATTCGTGTACATAAAATGTCGGTTGCAATGGACAAGTTATATTATTGAAAACAAGGGGTGGTTTGTTTTAGATGTGTGGATTGTACATTGTTGATTGCATACAAGAATGATACGCATACAACACATGAATTGAATATTGACGAATGCGGCGGCGGCGTCGGCGGCGGCGTCGGCGACGGTCATGTAAGAGGTTGGCGGCGTGAGCGGGGACGGGTTAGGGACGGGTCCGAGTATGCACGTGTTCATCGTGAGGAATGCGCGGCGGCGCCAGTTAGTCTGAGTAACACCTGCACGGCGCGGCGCGGCGCGACGACGGTGATCGAGGCCGCCTTCGACGACGCTGCTGGACCACGCCAACCATGGCATCCCGAAAAGGTAGAACACTCGATTCATTTATACATACATACGTACATGCATACATTTTATTATTATTCGTAGCCAAGCGCGATGACTTGGATGCGTCGCGAATCAGCGTTGCCAACAGCTGACGATCATTTTTTCCGTGGCGAGTGACGAAAGAAAAGCACTATCGACATGCATCAGAAATAGTTATGTATCTGTAGTATTGTGTGTATGTAGGTGCTTAACGCATTTCGTTACTAATCATTCTCGCAAACGACGTGCCTTGGCGTACAATAGCCTTTCGATAGAAGCAAATAAATAATTTGCACAAATGCTCTTGACATGGAGACATTATATCTCAAAAAGTACGCTGTGGATGGCAGGAATCCTGCGAAAACCTGGATCATGCAGGATCGAGAAAACGCCAGGATTGAAATTGTCTTACGGCACTGCACTCACTAGTACCTACCCCCAAATCCGAACATGTGAATTTGTTTTTGGAAGAAAGAAATGCTCAGATTTGGTTCTAATATGTCTCGGCACATATAGCTAATCCTTTTAGAAAGTGTTTTACCATCATACCTCTGCTTTTTCTTATTAACTTCTATGACCACCGTTGTTCTCTAGCATTTCCCAATACCTCCTGATTTCCAGCCTTTTCTCGTCATGATAATCGGGAACCCCCGATATTTCCCAATACTGATCGAAGGATCATGGACGATTTGGAATGGCGCCAACAATCTTTAACGATTTTTTCCGAATTGACGAATAATATATCCTTGGATAACTTACAATTTTCAACTCAATTGATTGGTCACTTTCCCATTTTCTTATGTTTTCTGATGAGCGTAATTTTGTCATGCGGGATGACGAGGAAAAGAGAGAATTTTCTTTCAATTTTCCGTCTTTGTTGAACTTTCTAATGTGTGGGACAAGTTTAGGAACATTATTTTAGGAATAATTGTAGTACCTATCGATTAAGAAACGGATTACCGTACATGTAATCTGGAATGTTCGTAATTAATAAAACATACCCTTGCTTGTACCATATTCGTAAAGAATTCGGTTAATTTACCTGTACATGCAGCTGGTGAAACGGAAATACCTTGGATCGTGTTATCTGTTCGACGCTTACCTAAATCAGACATGTAATTAGCCGTTGACTAGTTAGGAGATTACTTGAAACCAATTGCTAATTGTAGTATATCACCTTAAGGTTAACATCCAGAAAACTAACCAGAAAATACCAAAAAATAATTACATTTTTACTGCTAAGTTATAAAACATGAGAAGGAGTTACTTGATGCCACAAGAAAATAAGGGATTCTAATCCAAAGTATCAAAAAAAGTCGAGAAATGTTTCAATTGTTAATGGATATTATATTAGGGCGCCCTTTTTTTGGCAGGATAGTGAATTCGATGTAGAGAGACACGAATATGAGAAATAGTGTGAGCGAGATGGGTAAAATTGGTTTTTCCTTAAAAACCAATATTGTATTTGTCCTATTTATCTAGCATGTACACTAACATTTAATTTGTACTGGAAAATCTGCAAGATTTCAGGACTAAATCACTGTAGGAATGCAGTAGTCAAATTCTTAATCATAAAATTGATTTAAATGGTTCTAATATACATCGTAAGTGATTATACACTTTTGGAAATCACTATTTTTTCGTGATTTTAAGCTTTTTCTCAATTTACCGATAATTTCGAGGAACAAATAGACATGCATTTCTAATTCCCGAAAACTACAAAAATCTTTCGTAATTCTTACAGCGGCGTGGGGTTTTCCACTAAGGTCCATGGAATTTTTCTCTTTCAGACAAGTTTCTTGCCAAAAAAGAGACTTTTGCTTTTACTAGTTTCAGCGTTTTTGTGCTCAGGTAATATTATATATAAAAGAGATTATGACTGCAGTCAGCACTGGGCAAAGTAGTATTACGTAAATGAAAGTTAGTATCAGCAATTTCTTATGCTGAAGTGTACGATGTGTTGCATTCCTATTTACAAAAAATTCCTTTAAATTTAATTTTTCAAACAATTTTTAACACAGAGGAAGTGATTAAACAAATTGCTCACAAAAGTGAATTTCGACCACTCGAAGCAGTGGTACTAACAGTTTCGAGCTCACTGATAGGGGGGAAGAACCTGTTTGGTTTAAGATTTATTGCGTTCGTAAAATAATCAGATCTTTTAAGTTTAACTGTCGAGGACAATATTTTCGGCCAATTAGTAAAACTGTCGAATAAAGACAAAAAGTGAACATGTTAAGTTCGATCCGCGACTTATTTTTGGCCGGTTCGATAAACAGTCATACAAACAGCTGTGAAAGTGGTTTAAGTTCGTAAAAATACACACGTATATGTGTGTGTATGATTTTATAATAGAAGTCGAAACACTTGACCAATTCAACAGCCTTTGACGTCAAGTGACCACATGTGTGTGTACGACTGTCAACACGCAGCCAGCTGCGATGTTGTGCTAACGATAACTATTTTGAGGTGTTTAAGCCGAAAAATTCCAGCCGACCGCGGAACGATTTGTAAAATTTACGCCACCAATACGTGATGCTATTCAGATACGTGTCGCTATTGTTAAATATCCTTTGTTACTGATTCAACTATCAGTAAGTACATGCAGAAAGCCACTAAGGAAGCAAGACATGAAACCGCAGCCATTCTCTCTAAAAATATAATATGCACAGGCGCATCTATGTTAAGTCTAAAAAAAATTAAAAATATCCGATGACTTCTTACATTGCGGACAGAAATGATCTCAGACAATGAACGATTCAAAAATCTACTTAAAACTGCAAATAATCCGAGTTAGACCTTGATGGTTTTGTTTTTTCATACCTAAATCTTACTTATCCATGGCATAACTTGAGTATAGCTTTGGACGTGGTCCTAATCAAGATTCTGTCCTTAGACCGAACTTAGACGATAGATATACTTGATCAATATTTTTTGGAAGTGCATACTTGTCATTTCTTGTCAGTGGTTAAAGTGTAAAAAAATTTGTTACTAGTAGGTACTGATCAGTTTCTAATCGTGTGCAGGTAAAAATGGCACAAATCAACTTAGCATATCCACACTCGCTTCGCTACTATTATTAATTCTGTATAATCGGAAAAGAGGCTGCGTGAATTGTCCTGAGTGTCCTTGCGGATTCTGTATCGGAAACTTAAAAGTATGAATGTGAATGTTTAGTGGAGAAAAGTTTTCGGTTAAAGGATTCTACCCTTCCAAATGTAGTGAAACTTCGTATCATCATAAGGTCGTCATTCCTAAGATTGATTGAATACGCACCTCCACTCCTTTCTATCATGAGCTAATCTTCGCATTTCCCCAAAACTAGAACAACCCACATCCTTAACTATTTGTAGTAACAGTAATCTAATCTAGGTCTGCCTCTACTCCTCTTAATTCCTATGTCCTACTAACCTATCTCGCCTATTTCTTATCGACTTCCATAGAGTCCTCTGTTCTCCTATTCTTTCGATTACCTCTTCATTTCTAACCTTCTCTATCCACGGTACAAGCTATATTACCATCTTCAGAACGATCACTACCCTTGATAGTCAACACTGTTCGCCAATCTTTTACTGCCGAACATTCAAAAACATATACACGTCATATCAGCCCCTTGACCACAGACCTTAGAGGTGTAGAGTTTAGACTTTATACTCTAGACCTTAGACCTTTGCTTAGCCATCGATTCGATTCCGGGTCCGTCTGGCTTGGCCCAAGATTTCTTGGATCACTTAGGCAAATGCTGGGGCAGTGATATTCCATAGATAATAATTCTGTTTCTTTCTGTTATTATTTTGTCCGTTTCATAATTCTTACCCCAACCACCTCCACCAGCTACCCATACCCACGATTCCTCAAAGGAGACTGAAAGGGTTAGATGTATGGGGTATACGGTCATATATTTTTAGGAAAGTACTTTTGCTCATCACTAGGATCCATTATCAAAAAGAAGGTTCTAAAGGTCAGATAAAAAAGCCGCTTCAATTTTTGATGCCGTGATCTGTTTTTATCAACAGTGGAAACATTATATCGGATTTATTTTCGTTCCAAAGATCAGAAATTTTGCTTATTGCATAATGAACCTGATTACCTACATTATTTTTTTCCACTTTTGAAATCGATTAATCTGCAGTAATATTACCTAAGTAAGTTTCTCACGCTGCTTCATATTAGTTTTCATAAGAGCAAGATACCTAGTCGTTAATTATTTAGAAAGGCTAATTCGCGTTGCTCATTAAAACAAAATTGTGGCTTTCATTTTCTCATTATCCAATATGATGTCAAACCACGCGTACTCATCCAGGTGGTTACATAATCGTACGCTGTTTGTAAACAGAGCAATAAAAGTAACATCTTCCTTACATGTACAGGTTATTAAATAAGAGTACGTCTCACATTAAAACTACTTAATTATTTCTTTAATTATCACATGTTGGCATAATTATGGGATAAAGAGAAACATAGAGGAGTTAGAAACTTCCTTAAGTAGAAAAGAAGAGATATTTTAGTAGGGGAACATGGGGGTCAAGTCGCTTTTAACAGTAATTTAAATATACTAATGTATAAAAAACCACTTCAATACTTTGCTTATATATGGACCAATTTAAAATGAAAAGTTAACAAATTCAAATCGAACGACACCCTGAGATTACGCCTATAAAATGAGTAAGATTGGACTGAAATAACATTAATTTCTATCATCTAAGCTTTATAGATTCAGTTAATGAAAAAATTCGATTCAATTTTCTAAATATCAAAATAGAGTAGTTATTCTGCAGACCGTTACTCAGATTTAATTATCTTGATGATTATTGGAAACAAAGTATGCACCAGGTCAAGTGTTGAAAATACATTATTTGGTTATGGAGAAAAATTAGGTGTAATAAAAATCAATCTTAAGTAGTTCGTAATAATAACGTGCTACCTACCACAGTAATGGATTTTCAAGAGTTATGGTTCTGCCAATAAAGTATAAAATACTTTTTAAAATAAATTTAAAGTGGAAGCCAGCTTTATAGCTTAAGGTTTGGGCAGTTATTACTTTGGAATTTCAAGGCTTCTCACTTCATGCTTTTATGAGCTTGCAGTTGGTTACAATTTGGTCAAAATTGACAAGTGTTCTACACATATTACTAAATATGAAATTTTGTGAACTGAAAAATATTAGTTTATTGTACATAAAACGTATCCAAACCAAATGCAACTAACAAGAGCCATTTTATAGGAGATGGATTTCATTAATTCCAAGAGTCCTTGCGATTAGTGTAAGAAATTTGGACTTCCTTATTGATGTCTGGTTATGTGTTCTTAGTTGTCCAGGTGAATGGTTGGCATACTACTACTGGTAAGGCTATTTTGAGTATGGATCCTCAAAAACTGAGCAAACACCTCTTTGTTTTTAGTAGAATTAAGGGTTCATTTACTACTTAAAAAAGGAATATTTTAAAATTTAAATGTGTAAGAATTAGAGTGTTGAACTCTTTAAATCAACCACATCCCAAACTCTTCAATTCTTCGTATTACAGAATGTCAATAAAACCACATAACTAACAGATGATGTTGTTCCTTTCTCTTTTTTTTTTTTGATAATGAATTTGCTTGATCCTTGGTCCGGATGCCTAATGGTAATGATGCCGTCGTCTTATCTCAGAGCGTTCAGGTGTTCATGAACATCTCTCATCGACCTTGAATTTTAATCGACTCGAAGAATCCCCGTCTTAAAAACTTCTTTCCCAGGCTTCGACTTTGATCGGTTACTGTGTTTCGTGCATGTCGCAACAAGAAATCGGTAGCGCATTATTATCTGCCAGCGTCTGTCCTTCTGGTTATTCGTGTACCACTTCTTCGCCGACTTTTGTTCGTGAATATTGATAAAAAGTCCACTGCAAATTAATCTCGCACGAATTCAATTAAGCTCTTATTAAATAGAAAGTTATCGGCACAAATACAGAGTAGGTAAATCAATATCTAACATAGATACCAATCTTAAATTAGTTTATGTATGTGTTAAGGATCTTATACAGTTTCAGACAGAATTGGTTTTGCCTAGGCTAAACTAGATTAATTTTATTATCGACATTTGGAGTCATTTAGGTAAAGGTCTAGAAGGGGGTGGGGGGGTCGAAAGAGGATGTCTCCCCCACTACTGTACCATAAAAAGTTCGTGACGGTCTCACCCCCATAAAAAGTTATGGGGGTTAATAAATATTCCAATTTTTATACATTTCTAGACATGTAAATATTTATATACTATAGTCATTATTAAACAATATTTAAAGGTAAAACTAATGAAAAATACATAAAAATATTGAGAAAGTTACATAAAACATTATTTAAATAGCTTTATCAATAGGGTAGGTTAGGTTAGGTTATCGAATTTTGCTCAAGTGACCACCCTCTTTCGATCCCCCACCTCCACCCGCTTGAAAATAATTTTTATATTGAATTTTATAAGAATTATAGTGTATGAAAATTGTCAAAATAATCTACTTTCAACCCCCATAACTTTTTATGGGGGTGAGACCGCCGCAAATTTTTTATGGGGTTTTACTCAGGTGACCACCCGCTTTCGATCCCCCTTACCCCCACCACCATAACTTTTTATGGGGGTGAGACCGCCACGAACTTTTTATGGTACAATGGTGGGGGAGACCTCCTCTTTCAATCCCCCCCACCCCCACCCCCTTCGGGGGCCATCATCTAGACATTTACCGTCATCTATATCTTCATACGGTTGTCACTCCTAAGACTGTTCGGACACGCACCTCCACTCTTCCCTATCCTTGCTGCTAATATTCGTATTTTCCTACAACTAGAAAATCCCACATCATATTTGTCAACAGTAATCAAATACAGGTCTACCTCTACTCCTCTTAATTCCTGTGTCCTCCCTCAAAATGTAAACACATTAAAATAATAAAACCAGCGCTTCATACCTGAGAAAGTGCCTAATTCTTATTGACTCTTATTTGACTATTTCTAACATCTATCCACGGCATCCTCATCATTCGCTGTTTAGCTCCACATTTCAAACCTTCTAACCTTTTCTTTTCCGCCACGCCTACCATACTTGTTTCGCACCCTCACAGAGCCGTACTCCAGACAACAATCTTTCAACCCGTTTGGGAGCATAGAACTGACTTCTTTTTATTAAACATTTAGAGTCGCCAACAATTATTATAACTATAGTGGTATGTTTCGCTTTCATATAGAAATACACGTCAAAATTATTATATACCAGATGCATGCCTCTAAAGTGTAAAACATAAAATCATGGTAGATTGCATTTTACGTTCGTATTTAATTTTTTCCAAAAAAGGCACGCGTGAGATGCTCCGCGTCTTAGTTATAAGCTTTGAACTTTTTGTATAATGAAAATACTGATGTGTCTTAAGTACATACACTCAATTTTTCTCGGAGTTATTCAGTTCTAATTTAATTCCATTCGTATGTGACGGAAAGCATGCGTATGGGTAAAAGACCTCCAGCAAAGGAGCAACTGAAAATATTTACTTGGAAAATAAAGATTTCATAAACAGAAAAGAAAATCCGCTTGAGGAAAGAGTTATTATATGGATGGGTGTACACTGTAGATGTATCTGCATTATGTACGCTTTTAAGGTGTTTTGAGAAAACAACATGGAAAACTGCTTTTTCCTTACATCTCTGCTGAAGGTTCAAACATTTGTCCATCTATACGAAGCCGAAATAGCTATACATCTACGGCAGAACGAAAACGCACAACGAGCCGAAACTAGACAAATTTGCACCATGTGTCAGACATGTTATCCGAACTGAAGAGACATGAATATTTGAATTTTCAGCATCAGACGAAAAATAGTATACGCACATCTAGGCAAAAGTGAACTACTTTATACTCTGTATCTACCACCCTCGTCTTGTCACGAAATGCTTGATCACTAGGGTGTTACATAACGTTTGAGAGGAGAGAACGGCATAAAGCGAAACGTACGAAACGTTACGATGGGTGGACAGATAGACCATAGAAATCACAAAATTAGACCAGGACAGACGGACCCAGAATAGAACCAGCGTCAACAATCATAGGGTCCCCCGCCATCTGTGAGTATTTTATTTGGAATGGGCCAAATTTTCCTATTGGAGTACGAATCCCTAAAAACAAAATTCAAGTTTGTATCTCCTGTATCATCCAGATTTCTAATCTGGCATATGGTTATTAATAGTAACTTGATATCCGCGGAAATCATCTGACAGCGATCAGAGAATGCGTTGGAAGAGTGCGTGGAATTGCAAGCCGTTTACGATTCGAAAACGTTCTTTAGCATGAATTATGTACAGTGCATTATGCCGTGTGCTGAGGCTGTTTGTTATTGTTATTATTTCTCGTAAGTTTCATTCTGAAATTGTCCGATTCATGTAACAGCTCAGGTGTGAGCCGGTCTAACTGGCGCCGAAGCCTCACCTCGTCAACAACGCGCAACCGATGACGCAAATGCCTAGATCTTTTCTTAATGAGCTGCCTATTTTACACGCTCAACAATAGGTGCTTGTAAACTTGTCTAACTATTTTAAGTGTCATTGCTATTCTCTACAAATGTATACATACATGTGTGTAATCTACAGTGGCGGTTCGTGCAACCCAGCATTTAGAGTAAGAAGCTGTAGGGTGCAGTAGACTGGTCGGTCCTACGGTATCTCTTCCCCACGAGTGAGGAACAGTATGCCAGCAATTTGTTTGCTGACATCGTCACTGTTACCCCAACCCGCTCGCGCCCGCAGAACGCTGCCGCAATGCGGCTAACTCTTCACTTGAGTATTTATTATGTAAATTAAGACCACTACAAGGGATAAAATTGTACAGAGAATCGCAAACAGTTAAGGATGTTCTAGTTGTAGGGAAATGCGAAGATTAGCTCAGGATAGGAGGGAGTGGAGGTGCGTGTCCAACCAGTCAGTCTTAGGCCTGACGACCTTATGATGATGATGAAGGGCTATTTAAAAGAAAAACCATAAAGCGCTGTAAGCAGATTTGATAAGTTCATACTGCCACTATCATGGCGATTCTTCATAAAAAGGATACACTGGTTTCAGAGAGGTTTGCGACATTTATGTATGTGTGTATTTGAGGTGGCATGGCCTAGAGGTTTAGAACATTGCTTAGCATTAGGGAGGACGCTGGTTCGATTCCGGGTCCGTCAGCCTTGGTCCAAGTTTTTCTGTGGTTTCCTTGGATCACCTAGGCAAATGCTGAGGCAGTAATATTCCACAGATAATCTTTCATTCTCTTCTGTTTTCATTTCGTCCGTCTCATCTTTTTCACCCGAACCACCACCCACCCATTTCCACGATTCCTGAAAGTAGGCTGAAGAGGGCCTTCCGCCCTACCTTCCGGCATAGTCCGGAGGGACTGCCCGCCCATCAGCATTACTGGCTGGTGGGAATGAAACACCCAAAAGTTTTGGTTTTTGCATCTAGTTTTTCAAGTTTAACAGGAGATCTTTCTGGTACTACTAAATTGATTTGACTGAAAAGATAGATGATGGAACAACATTTTCTTGCACGTTCACCTACAACTGTGCAGCTTCTCATTAAAACAAACGTTGTAATTAAAATGTGAAAGTAGGGTCATAGGTAAGCGTTTTACATAACGTCACGAAGTAGCGTTACAACCAATTAACGATTTATCGATGGAGCCGATAATTAATTATTTTCTAGTCGTTCTAATTAGGTCATTTAACTTTGTGACCCTTTCATCCAATTGCCTTACCGTTAACGAGGAAATAACAGTCAAAATAAATCAAGTAGTTGATGGATTTAATTTTTACTGACGAAGTAAAAGGTGATGTTTATGTTGCAGTTATTGATATTTACCTACCGTATATACAGTAATAATAATAAGTAATTATTCTTGCTTAAAAAACAATAACAAAGAGTGAGGAATTTATAATTGAAACAATAAGAGTTGTCATCGTTTTATTGTAATAACTTTAGAAACGTTATTAAAACCAGAAGGTGAAGGGTATTTTCAATAGATCCTCAAATGTAGCATCGTACTACAGATGGCGCTCACCACGCCATTTGTAGTATTTTCTAAAACGCGCTGTTAAGACAGCAGGTAAAGGTTGGTCTGTGTTCTGTAGGAGCTGCCTGCGACGCGCTGATGAGATCCAAAAAGATCGAAATCGCGATCCGCGTCTGGCAGTTTCGACAGAATACAGACCACTTCGAATTATTTTGTTCGGTATTTTCAATATTCTTCTTATAGTTATAAGAACTTAAATATTATATACTGCAATGGTTATGTGCATCTGAACTGAAACACATTATTTTTATTTAAAATTGGGCTTATTTATGTTTTATACCATTATTGCTAGTTCTATTAAATATCCCTTCACTATTAATGATGCCTATTTGTTAAAAGTATGTTTATTGGGATATTTGTTTAATAGCATTTATAAAACGTTTCTCAGCTGTGTTATTAAGAATGGCAAAGTGATCGTCCTTTCATTAATTAGCATATATTATCTTTATAAACTTTCAAGTTTATGGTATTTTGATGATATTCATCACAAACGTGATAAAGTACTGTTTTACGATGAATCAAAGTTAAGGCGAATAAAATGTAAAAATATAATATCACTTGTTAAATTTTTCCTTTCACTTTTCGTTTTGTTGAATTCCGCGTGTCCCCTTCCGATTTCACCTTTTATTTTCTACGCATTGATGTGTGTCTTCATGAAAAGTGCATAAAAAAGACATTATTCTCCAAGAGATCTTATAAGGCTACGAGCGCACTAAGACTGTTTTGTCGTCCAACAGTCTAGTCGGTCATGTGAAGTCAATAGTAACATACAAATACGTGCGCATTAACCGACACAGCAATTCTTCAATTTTTCATTTGAGTCTTGTTACAACTTCTACCCAACTGAACAATTGGCCGACAGACCTAGAGCATAGGACAATAAAGTCCGTGCGACAGAACAGTTGGGTTTAATATACTTTTGTAATTTTGAAATATGTAATAATTATTATAAGTTGTGATAACGATCCGCGGTGAAATTGAAAGAAACCCAGGTTTGTTCGACAAAAGTAAAAAAAATACAGTGTTTGTAATGCGAAGGAGCTTGCCACATTCATTCTGAGGAAGATAAAAAGCTTTCCAGGATATGTATGCAAATCTTGGTATAGCTGATTAAACTGGCTCCATGGTAACCCTTGGCTGATTATTGGATGAAATCAGTATTTTTGTTCTTAATTTTTTCTTTTGCCTCTACCAAATTCAATTCAACATTGCTTCAGATGCAGATTATTTCTCTTTTAAACAACAGTTTAGTTCGTATGGGCGCACAGATGTGGGACTAAACGCGTCATTTCCAACGTGGGGCGCAGGCCCCACCGGTGGGGCATGGCAATATTTTGGTGGGCCATGGGCAGGACGTGCACCATTCGGCTGATTATACCAAAGACTATGGGGTAATTTGGGAATGAGTTATTAACAGGTTTATTTTTCGGTATTATTAGTTCAATAATGAAAATGATCAAAGTATTTCAGAATAATGTTTCATTCAAATATTTGCTATTTCTGCATTTCAGTTCTCTATTATATGTTTGGAAACTTTATTTATTTAACTGTTCTTTCATATTTTATTTTTCTCTTTCATGGATGACTTATTCTTTGGAAGTTTGTTTTGATACCAAGTTAATGGTCTTTTAAACTACCTTCAGGTGAATAACCGTAAAATTTTGAATAACAAAACTTAAATATCACGAGGGGGGCATCAGGATTTTACAAATGCCTAGGTGGGGCATGGCCCAAAATCGGTTGGGAACCACTGGACTAAACAGTTTAGTTTGCTAATGCGCCCGTAATCTACTCGCACCGACTAAACTGTCGTTGAACAATTTATAGTTGTAGTGTGCGCGTAGCCTAACATGGACAAGCATTAGCCGAATACTTTTTTTTTCAAGAAATAATTTTGTTACGATTCCGTATACCACTTGGGCATGACTCATACAAGAGTTCCTTGCACAGTTGTTAGTTTTTTTTTTGTTGAGATTAGGGTGAAGATTTCTTGTTTGGTGCTGCGAAATTTCTCGCTGGTATTGTGAATGCCTTCCTGTAGGACTATATTAGGAAGACAACATTTCATATTGAACAAAACTATCGCACATGAGTACTTGCCATTTTTAGTAAAGCACGTTTACACTCCTTTTAACATATTTAAATAAAGAATAAGGAAATATCTTATCTCGTACTTTTATGAATAATACCACCTGTATTTACATACTTCTTGTGTGATCTATTTAATCTGAGTAAACAGAAACGCTGCGGTATTTAGGCATGTTACTTAAGATGTTTGCTGTATGTACCTACATCACACTATTTAAGGCCCATGATTACCTTATTTAAATTATGAGGTAAATGCCTTTTTGTTTAATTAAGCATGTTTTGCTAAAAGAGAACGATTGCGGTATCTAAAACGAAAGCAAAATTCATTATGAAATGTATTTTTTCTAAATGATGTCGAGAGTTAAAGTGATAAAATCTGAAACCTACAATTAAATAAGGGCATTTTTCTCTATTACTTCGTGTTGAAATTTCTGTAGATCAATAATTTTAGGACTTCAGCTACAGTTCTTTGTATTAGTTTCAAGTCCAATGCTTACCTGAAATATAAAATGTTTCTTGTCAGTTTCTATTAGGGATCGAATTTTGAATATATTTGTTTATATACAGGTTATTAAATAAGAGTACGTCTCACATTAAAACTACTTAATTATTTCTTTAATTATCACATGTTGGCATAATTATGGGATAAAGAGAAACATAGAGGAGTTAGAAACTTCCTTAAGTAGAAAAGAAGAGATATTTTAGTAGGGGAACATGGGGGTCAAGTCGCTTTTAACAGTAATTTAAATATACTAATGTATAAAAAACCACTTCAATACTTTGCTTATATATGGACCAATTTAAAATGAAAAGTTAACAAATTCAAATCGAACGACACCCTGAGATTACGCCTATAAAATGAGTAAGATTGGACTGAAATAACATTAATTTCTATCATCTAAGCTTTATAGATTCAGTTAATGAAAAAATTCGATTCAATTTTCTAAATATCAAAATAGAGTAGTTATTCTGCAGACCGTTACTCAGATTTAATTATCTTGATGATTATTGGAAACAAAGTATGCACCAGGTCAAGTGTTGAAAATACATTATTTGGTTATGGAGAAAAATTAGGTGTAATAAAAATCAATCTTAAGTAGTTCGTAATAATAACGTGCTACCTACCACAGTAATGGATTTTCAAGAGTTATGGTTCTGCCAATAAAGTATAAAATACTTTTTAAAATAAATTTAAAGTGGAAGCCAGCTTTATAGCTTAAGGTTTGGGCAGTTATTACTTTGGAATTTCAAGGCTTCTCACTTCATGCTTTTATGAGCTTGCAGTTGGTTACAATTTGGTCAAAATTGACAAGTGTTCTACACATATTACTAAATATGAAATTTTGTGAACTGAAAAATATTAGTTTATTGTACATAAAACGTATCCAAACCAAATGCAACTAACAAGAGCCATTTTATAGGAGATGGATTTCATTAATTCCAAGAGTCCTTGCGATTAGTGTAAGAAATTTGGACTTCCTTATTGATGNAATAAATTATTTAACAAATTATTTTTATCTCTAAGAAATATTTTAATCTTTCTTGATGCTTCGAATTTTTCTGTTCTTGCGTTGTTGAGACGCCAATCTACAATTTATGTAAGTCTAAAATCACGTTGGATTACATTGAAGTGATTAATATATACACTAAATAAATCAATCCTGGCAGATTAATTCGTCGATTAACCGCCAGCATTTACATATGTACATAACATTAAGCGCTATGGTGTGCCTGTTATTTGCATAGGTAAATGTCATTATGAGACGCAATGTGTTCACGGTTGTAAATGACTTTTGAAGGTGTCATGAAAGAATTGACAACGGGAGTCATGGTCAGTGTCTCCTTGTAAAACGATTGTTTATGAGTTATTCAAGGAACGCAGCAAATTAAGGTTTTACAACTATAAAAAAATCCAATCAGTTCCAATTAATATGTTCTTCCAGATAATGGATATCTGTCGTAAATTACTGGGCTTAATTGACGAGCATAATCTATTAAAAGTCTTAATTTTGCATTATAATACGATGTAATCAATATTACATATTTTCAAAAGCATTCGTTTCAAAATGTGGTACTACAGGCGAATAATGAGGATACCGTGGATATAGAAGGTTAGAAATGATGAGGCATTAGAAAGAATAGGAGAACAGGGGACTCTATGGAAGTCAATAAGAAATAGGCGAGATAGGTTGGTAGGATACCTTCTCAGGCATGAAGGTCTAGTCAAAGACATATTAGAGGCAGAAACAGAAGTTAGGAGGGGTAGAGGTAGATCTAGATTAGATTACTGTTCGCAAATAGTTAAGGATGTGGGTTGTTCTAGTTTTAGGGAAATGCGAAGATTAGCTCAGGATAGGAATGAGTGGAGGTGCGTGTCCAACCAGTCTTAGGATTGAGGACCTTATGATGATGATGATGATTCGTTTAACATGCTTTATTGTCTGTTTGCCACAAATCTTGTAAAACGATTTTAAATCACTGTACGAACAAGCTGAAGTTTTGTACCAATGACTATAACTCAGAAACAGTTTATTGGACTCATACAAAATTTGATCTGCTATTGAACATAAGTATCCTCAACGTTTATGCACTTATCCCACTTTTCCTGTACCTTCCTAATTTTTTGGTTTGAAATTTTTGGATGGGTTCCAAACTTTTGCCCCGTTTCCTTGACTTTCTCGTTATTGGTCAATATGTTTCCGCATAAAGCATCTTTGAGTGGTCCAAACAGGTACTGTACGCGGGGTGAAGTAAGACCTCCCAACCCAATTCTTGAATGTCATCACGGGTCAGCTGGGTCGTATGTGTTGTCTTCTTCTTCAGTCAAGAATAAAAGGCGTTTGCTCCTGATGACTAGTTTTTAAGTATGTTCTCGACTTCAGAGTAGTATTTGGCTACTGATACTTTGGTTGATTTTTAAGGAAATTCCAGTGTACTGGATCTTGCGAGTCCCAAAAGATGACCAACATCACTTGACTCGCGGAGAGTTGAACCTTGAATTTTTTGCTAACTAAAGAGTTGTGATGGATCCAAAGCTGGTGGCAGTAGTAATTCTTCTTATCACAAATAAGTCCATTAATGGTTGATTCCGTCGAGAGACCAGAAACATCAACTGGGCGACCACTTTGGGGTTCATCGGCCACCTGTAAGTACATATGTTGGAGATGCCTTTCGCGAATGCATCACATACATAAGAATAGATTCTTATCTAGAAAGTCGTTGTTATTCAGCTTGAATTTTATATAATTTTGGATATGGTTTGACCTATTCCGTTTAAAAATAGATATATACGTTTTCAAGTTCCTATCTTATTTCGTTTGGATTACGAACCCTAATTTTGGAAAATTTTGATACTAAAGTTAATATTGTGCTTGGTGTAGCGAATTTAGAATTCCTGATACGATTTTTGTAAGGGTAAACTTATGCCGGTGGGTCGACTAATTCAATTTGTACTCATTATCCTTGACGCGCTGAGCTTTAGTCATGTATGACTGAATATAAAATAAATGACGTCTTAACACAATAATTGATAATAGGATGATTTGGAAGCAAGGAGAAAATTGCTTATTGGATCATCTTACAAAATAGCCCACCATTTTTCTTGGGTTGCGCATATTTAAATATGATGAAGGCTTATTACTTATTAAACAGGTATCTCAAATCCTTGCTATTTTTGTAATGAAGGGAAAAAAAATAAAAATAAATCTTTCTCAAATCATCTTAAAGAATTAATTTCGGAAAGATACATTTATACATATGATTTCACAGTTCCGTTATTGAAACTAATTTAAATAATTTTCACGTTTTTATATCTTGACTGATCACAGTACATAAAATATACGTTGNGAATTTCTAAATTTTTTTTGAAGTGTTTATGGATATTCAATCATATGCCTATTAAAATTATTGTAAATACAATTCTGAGTCCTTGTTTATGTATATTATAGTGTACATGATTTAAAAGTTATCGTGATTTTGTAAAATAATACTAATTCAATTTTCCTTTGATTTGCAGGTAACACATCAGAGAATCAGTGAAAAAAATGGTAAGTGAAGCAATTTTCATTGCAAAAATTAGCAATTTTAAAATCACGACGTATCGATAACATTACAGTATTTATTATCGCTTCACTAAGAGCCCTAAAAATATGTTTAATAAAACGTACACATGTGAGTAGGTGTCAATCGTGAGAATTTTTTCGGATCTTCGTTCGTCTCTGTTAAAAGTAGAAGTAAATTTTAGAAATAAGCCTAGTTTATACAAGTAATCTAGTGAAGTGTTATCTATGAGATAATTTTATCACAACTAAAATATTTGTTTGTGTTTGTATGCCTTATAAGAACATTATAAGTGAGCGTGGGTAAGGCAAACAATATAAGATGAGGTACGTCCCAGCCTTACCTTAGACCTTAGGGATTCTTATTCATGTACATTTATGTATCACGAATCATCATTGTAACAGGCGGACAGAGATTTACACAAATTCAATAAGAAATGTGACTCATCTTGAAATTTTAGTTGCTGATAATTATGGAAATGGACACTTATGACAAAAATAGTTTGCTTAGCGTGAAAGAACAGAGTCAAAATAGGGTTGCAAATAATTTTATTGATGTAAAATCACCATCAATCATTTTATAATATAAAAACGTTTACAACCCTATTTTGTTTCTGATCTTTAACACATTGTAATAAGAAAGAGAGAAATTGAATCTATAGTTTCTTTAGCTGTGGTTTCATCTAATAAGTGAAGTTTTTCGAATAGTTTTCTAAGAATTTTGGATTATATGCATTTATTAGTGCACTACAATATCTTGTAGTTTTCAGTTTTACTGAACTGGTAGGAAAAGTACTGATTTGGCAGGTACTAATATCAATTTGAAACTTCAAAATTCCATGGATCAATTGATTACTTATTTCCTATGAATGTTTTTATTAATAGATTATTAGTTACTCTATAATAACTTGCTTAGAATACTAGACAGCTCCTGTTTATATTTAATCCAGTTGTAGTTATGATGCAGGATGGAAACTCTATAAAAATCTTCTGTGATGAAAGTATTGGTTCATTTTTTTCATTATTTTGTTTCTCCAAGCACTACGATCTTATCGATGGATACATTGTCATTTTATGTTACAAAACTCATTATGTTATATCACGAAGAAGAGGCTGAGGTCCACCTTTGGCCTTTATTTTATTACCTCAGCTTTTTCTTCGATAAAACAAAACCGAAAAAAAAAATCAAAATACGTGAGGCAAAGGCAACTGTTCTTCATCCTTTTCTTATTCTTCGTCTCGTTGTTGATCGTTTTTCAAGCGAGGTGAACTTGTTCCCGCAAAAAATGTTACGCGAACAACCACTATATACTTAAACTCCTACTTAAGAAATCGTTATTGAACGCTGTATCTGATATCGTTGACCTGGAAGCGGACCATTGTTTGACGGAAGCAGGTGTGTACTTATTCTTCTTCATCTTCTTCAGCTGATTATAGCTTTATTAATCAGCGTAAATCCTAAAGTCATTGTATGTGCTTGGGTACATAAAAAGACAACACTCAACACACAACTTATTCTAAACGTGCATGGTTTTATTTTTCATTAGGAATTATTATCATATATTGCATGAATATAATGGAAGTTATGTTAACAAAAAGAAAATGTTGCACTAACTTATCTATTAATCTCGATAATTTTAAGAGATTTTGTGTCATATTGGAAAAATTGATAGTACCTATCCTCAGACATTACAATCTATATATATAAAAGAAAGTCGTGTTAGTTACTTCACTTATAACTCAAGAACGGCTGAACCAATTTGGCTGAAAATTGATGGGGAGGTATCTTACAACCGGGAGAAGGACATAGGATACTTTTTATCACTTTCCACGAGAAAAATGTGGTATATGTAAACGCAACTGACATGGAATGACAAAACGAAATTGACAGCAAAACAAAAAATTTATCAGTCAAAACATCAGTCTAGCCTTTCATTTGTTAAGATTGCATGTTTGTTTTTGGTTCGATTTACTTGAAATTGATTAAAAAATTCAATCTCTGTTGGGGGGGATGAGTGGTGAAGAGGAGTTGCAATGTTTAAATGGAACATATTATTTGTGATCAGATTTACTTGAAACTTTGTTTTAATGGTCTCTCATTTAATTTCTGAAAGATCTATCTCGACAATTTAAAAAAGGGAAAGGTGTTGCAATTTTTGTTTGGGACATACTTTATTTATGGTTGAATTTACTTGAAACTTGGTATATATGCTGTTTGATATTATTAATCAAATGAAAAGAGGTTGCAACGTTTCCATGGGCTACATTTTATTTGTACTCGGATTTACTCGAAGGATGCTCATTGCTGAAATTAAGCAAATACGTGTTTTGGCAATTTTTAAAAATCAACCCTTAAGGATGAAATGTTGTTGCTACGTTTGTATTTGAAAGATGGCGACATTACACAAAATTAAAACGTTGTAAGGGTGAATTGGGAGCTAAAAGGTTTTATGGAGAAAGAATATTAATTTCTGGGAGCGAAGCCGCGGGGAAAAGCTAGT